>NW_028289324.1:0-220147 GCF_059628265.1 Tinamus guttatus
GTCCCCTGCTGGCACCTCCTGGCTTCTAGGTGACTAAGATGAGGAGGAGGAATGGGACATTTTGTCCCTTTCAAAACAAGAAAAGGAAGCCAGTAGTACAAGGTGCCAAAAGCCCCAAAGCCAAATAGCAGGTTCCACTGCGAGGCCAGGATCGGCGGGGGCATGGTTTGGATTTGGATTTGTAATCGTGCCATTGACCACCCAAGATAGAAGGGGTTTAAAGAAAGAACTACCCCCTTATTTAGATGATCCTACAGGAATTGGGGAAATGATAACTGAATATCTAAGAAATGCAGATTATACTTGGCAGGTTTGGGATTTTCTTTTAGGAATCCTTTTTGGATCCCAGGGAAAGAGGATAATCTTGCAAAAAGCTTGTCAATTATGGGAGGATGAGCACACACAGGCAGGCCAAAACGCAGTTTAGCCTGCCCTCAGCAGAGAGGAAGGACATTGGAGGAGGGAATGCCCACAGAGGCCAAGATATGGGTTAGTAGAGGCAGTAGATTCAGAGGCACTCATTTTACAGGAAAGGTCCTTCAAGGTGTCATGACTGCCCTGGGGATTCAGTGGGACTTGCACACCCCTTGGCATCCCCAGAGCTCGGGTAGAGTGGAAAGGATGAATGGGAACATTAAAAAGCATCTTTTGAAATTGGTGTTAGAAACTAAGATGCCGTGGACACGACTTCTACCATTAGCTTTAGCAAGAATAAGAGCAAAACCGAGGGGAGACATTCAGCTGTCCCCCTTTGAAATCATGTTTGGGATTCCCTATCCTGCTAACACCCAACCTGGAAAGGAGGTAGAGATAAGTGATATATATTTAAAACAATATGTGATCAGAATACTTTCTCTTGTGAAGTCTCTCCAACAGAAGGCCAGCTCGCACAGACCTTCCCCTTGGATTTTGCAGTCCATGATATCCAACCAGGGGATTGAGTCTTGGTCAAAGCATGGAAAGAAGCACTGCTGCTGGCAAAGTGGCGTGGACCTTATCAGGTATTACTAACCACAGAAACATCAATCAAGACAGCTGAGCATGGATGGACTCATCATACCAGAGTTAAGATTTCCAGGAGCCCAGAAATCTGGACTTCTTGGTTAAAGGAAGAGGATGGAAAGCCCCGGCTAACTCACCATAGATCTGTACCGCTGGCTGGGACTGGGTCCGCAGAATAAATGCTGGGTTGCTGGGTCTGTGGGAGTCCAGGAGTATATGAAGACTACCCATGGGTACTAGACCTATCGAACATAAATTGTTAGTTAGTTCTAGCAGTGCTTAGAAATTGTTTACTTTGTACTTAATTATGTCACCCATTTGCATAGCCCAAAGTGGTTAAAGTTTTTTTTTTTCTTCTTCTTCTTCTTCTTTAACAACCTAAGGGCAAAACCTTGGTAATCAGCAGCTTGCGCGGTTCATACAGCAGAACTAGAGGGTTTTTAGTTGCTTAGATTGGCTGTGTGTTGATAAATAAACCCCTCCTTTAAATGTTGCTCCTTGTTTGGAAGTTTGTCAGGAGTGGTGGAACCTGGTGGCCCTATGGAGCTGCTGAAGTTTTTTCCCTGGCTCTGTTTTGAAGCTGAGCAGGTTTTCATGCATCCAGACAACGTGTCTATGTGTGTATATGTGTATATACCTCTAGATCAAACAGACGTGCACTCTGGGTCCCTGAGAGCTGGCCTTGGACACTCAGCTTTGGAGGACTCAGACCCGAGTCTCCGCAGTTCCGGGTAGAATTTGAATTTCCTTCTTTTCTTAGGAACCTTCTTCAAGACACTAGTTCAATGAAGACAGTTCAATATCAGCTGGAGAAATGATTCCACTGCCTTCAGATGTGTCATCGTCCTCAGATGTGCTTCCATCCTTTTCATTAGACATGGAATTTAACTTTTCCAGGAAATATGTTCCTATGTTTCCTATGTCTGGTCAAATAAAACCTTTAAAAAGGAAGTGTAATAGCATATACAGTGAACAGTGCTATGCTACATCTGCAGCTAAAACTCTACAAAGGAACCGTGATTACATTAACTTTCATGTCAGCACTCTAGAAGTGCAATGACCTTGACTTTTCCAGAGAAGATCTTCTGCTCTTATAAAAATCCTACCTCTTTTCTGACCTGTCTTGGGATCCCTCTTTCTATTGATTGCTGAGATCTTATCTGCACGCTTGCACATTTGCAATGATAAACTACTCTTGACAAACTAATGCAGAGATTCTTTTCTCCCTTCTCTCCCCATCCTCTTTCTTTGTGGACGCAGTCCCCAGACCTGACAGCAGATGAGGACAAAAGCAATGAGGAAGCGGAAGAAGGTGAGTAACAGCAACCCCAAAGGATCTCCAGGATCTCCGTTGAGGCTGGCTTCTAGATGAGGGTCGCACTTGGTCAACCCTTGCCCTTCTATTGCACTTAGCCCCCAAAGTTCGGAATTCACTGGCCGAAGTCAGCTGAAGCTGTTGTGAGAATAGATTGTTAAATGAAACGTGGGAGTTTGGCAGGTTTCACTGATTTTCAGTGGTTTAACTTGGAGCAAATTTACAGAGCTGAGTAAATTTTTGTTACAATGCAAAAACTGAAAGGGAAGGATATTAAAAGTGAATGCATTATAAGAACCTTCCTATGTAAATAAACACTAGTAAGATCAATTTTATAGCAGTGGAATAAGAACTTCATTCATAACACAAGTATTCCCACAAGTATTCTCCAAGGGTGGTGGAAATTTCATCTTTAGAAAATGTGAAGCTGCACTGAAATGCCACCATATACATCTTACACCATGCTTCCTGAATTGCTTTTTAGTGATTTTTGAATGGACAAACTGTTTGCAGACTTACTAGGACTTGGGTATTCACTTCAAAACTTACCGAAAATTGTGACTGGGGATTAAAAAGGCAAACAGACTGCCCGATGCCTCTCATCACATAGGCACAACCAAGCTATCTGTCCTTTCAGCCTTCGTTCCTAAGTTAAGTTTCTGATCATGGGGGAAAAGGAAAAAAAAAAAAGTTTGGAAAGCTCAGTTAAGTTTTAGCCTATAAAATGCACTGTAGAATGCCTCCGTGTGTTTGTCAGTGTGACGTGACTCAAACTTTGATTCCTCATGACCTGTATTTTTTTCTTAAAATCTCCTCACTTTACAAAGAATGTCATGTATCGTGTAGTTTAGTCAGCTGTGAAAGGCAAATGTAGCATGTAAGCATTTTCTTAAGTCGACTTAAAGCCCATTTTAGAATATTCACTGATTAAAAGGCACTTCCAGAGTTACCTTTTTAGGGTTTTGAAGCCTTCTAATTTCTAAACCACATTTCCTGCTGGCTGCTTTCTGTGTATTTGTTGCTGTGCCTGCATTGCACGTCATCTTAAGTAGTCTTGTGCCCCTGGAGGAGGTGCTGTTGAAGCACACAGCAATCCTTATTGCCTCCTTTTGCTGGTAACTGGAATTCTTCGTTTGGGATGCTGAACACTTCATTTTGTGAGCAGGCTAGAAAGTTGCCTTCATAGCTTCCCGCTTAGGTCCAAATTCCTTTTTTTCAAGTAGAGCAGAAAAAATGGATCTTTTGTGTATAAGCAGTGCCTTGATAAAGTTTCTATACAGGCACAAAGTACGTGCATGTCAGGTGCTCTGCATATTTGTGACTGATTTTCTTGGTTCTTTTAAGCAGGGAAACTTGATGTATGCTTCCAAGAAGAATGAAGCTGCTGGAAAAGCTTATGCAACTCAGGTGATAGGTTAATTCTGGAATTAAGTTATCTTTACTGCTCACAGAAGTGAGCTAACTACTGGATAATTTCCATATGTGCATAATTCTCTATTGCCATCGGGGTTACAAGCCAGAGGGATGGATGTCAGGGCTGGGCTGGGCTGAGCTCAGGACAGATGCTCAGAAAAATAAAGGAACACATTCACAACATGCTCACAACCAAACACAAATAAAAGGCAACAGATGCCACAGACAGGAGGTGGGAAGTCAAGTAAACGGGCAGTATTATTCAGCATGGGAAACAGTGCTCTTGCTACAGCAATAGTGGGGCAGTTTTCCTGGTTTTGTGCAGCACAGCAAGAATTTTCAGGAAGGGAAATGTGCATGAGAGCTCCTCTGAAGTGTATCCTCCTGCTGTAGTTACAGAATCATCATCATCGTCAGAAGCAGCTGATGTTCGTGATGCTGAGGAAGGTGAGGATCCTCGGAAGCGTTACGGCCTCAGGCAGAGGAAAACTGTCATATGCTACCAAGCTCCTTTGGAAAGTAGGTTATGTGCACAGGTACTCTCCAGGGCTAAATTATTGCATATAAATGAGGTACAATTTCTTGAATATATTTATATACACACACACACTCAGCTTTGATTTAAATTTCTTCTGCAAGTGCATTTTGCTGCATTTATTGCATGCATGTAACCTGTGCACATTGCATTTCTTTGCCACTTCACTTACTCATTGCCATTTCTGTCAATGCCCCATTACAAATGGGCTGCTAAAGGGTCACTTCAGAAGGTCTACTTTTTATAAATCTGTTTCTACTTGTAGTTTAGTTTATAATGACTTTTTTTCTTTCATTGCACTGTTTTATCAAAAACTTAACCTTTAAGTTTTGTTATTTCCATATCCAAACTTACTGATTTTAATTTAAAGATCTCCACTGAGAAGTATAAAAAGATATATGTACATATCCTTGAAAGAAAAGTCATAAACCCAACATGGTACTCTTACCCTCTTGTCACTTTGTGTCCTGAAAAAAGCTACTGTGTGTGTTTCCCTTGTACTATGCATTGAGAAAAGACACTTGAAACTGCTTTCTGGAGTTATAAACAGGTGAAATATCACTTTCTGCCATTTTATTTCGTTTTATAGAATCATCATCGTCAGAAGAAGCTGAGGTTTGTGATGCTGAGGGAGGTGAGGATCCTCAGATGTGTCACGAATGCAGGCAGAGGAAAACTGTTGTATGCTATGAAGTTCCTTTGGAAAGTAGCTTATAAGCACTGTAGAGTAATTGATGGGCCAATGGTCTTCAGCCAAAGGCCGAAGGGTTGGTATAAATACCCAACCAGGGTTGGGTATTCATATAACCTTCACACATCTTAACCCACCAATCCTGGAGCGTCAGCATCCCAGTGACCAATCCTGGATCTCCTCTGCTTCACCAGCAGTTCCTCAGTCCTAGTTTTGCAATCTTCAACAGGTGCCCTTCATGAACCTTTTATCCCACACCCAAAGTCTTATGTGAATTCTATGCCCCTGTCCCCTCAAGGTCCTGCTGTGTTCCTAATGTCTTGCGTTCTTCATGCCACGCATGTCCTCGGTTCTCTATGTTTCCCTCCCCTGTCCTATGTATCCCTAATCCCACATGCCCCCTGTGTCCCTGATCCCATCTGTGCCCAATCTCCCATGTGTCCCTCATGCCCCTTGTGTCCACCCAATATCCCGTGGCCCCCAATGCCTTGTGTCCCCCCACGTCCCTGCACTGTCCCCGACCAAGGTGACGCACCTGCAGCACGAGGAGGCAGCGCAGACAGCCCGGCCACTCGGCACGGCGGGTGCCCAGCAGCAGCCGCCGCAGGAAACAAGCCAACAGGGGGCTGTGCCCCCCTGTGCACCCACCACCACCACCTCCACCGCCTGGAGCACCTCTGTCCTGCACTGGCAGCTCTGGGGCAACGAGGGCACCACTCAGGACACGCAGGGGATGCTTGGGGTCCCCTTTGGGCCCAGAGCAGGGTCACGGGGGAACCCAGCGGTTCTCATGTTGGGTTGGGAGTGGGCACCCAAAGTGGCTCCCACTGTGTGCGGGGGGTACCAGGTTGGGGGGGACCCACTGGGGATCCCATGGAGCGTTGGGGCATGTTGGGGTGGGTGGGGTCACCCAATGCGGTCATGGGGACCATGGGCACCCAAAACATGGCACAGGGGGGACCTGGGGACCACGATCACCCCAACGATGACATGGAGGGGACATGGGCAACATGGGCACCCCAGGCCTGGCACAGAGGAGACATGGAAACTACTGAGGGTGACTGGAGTAATCCTGGGGACCCAGCGGTGACACTCACTAGTGCTGGATGCAGGTGAGGATGTCCGAGAGCTCGGCCTGCACCTTGACAGCAGCCACCAGTGGCTTCTTCTGCTCCTGCAGCAAGTCCCCAACAAGCTGGGGACAGACAGGGGTGGTTGTGCAGAGGGGTCAGCACGTGCCCGGCAGGGTCCCCGTGTCCCCCCGCTCCCAGCAGGACCTGGGGGTGCCCCGACGCTCACCTGGCCCTGCCGCTCGGCCGTCTCTACCACAACGATGCTCTCGGGAAGGGCTGTCTCACACCCAGAGCGGCTTGAGCTGCTCAGGGAGCACCTGGCGGGAGCCCTGTGGGGGCCCCAACATGCTCAGCATCCGTGGGGGCACCCAGGGAGGTGGGGACAACCGGGAATCCAGCGCTGGTGGCTCCCAGGTTGTCCCCACACTGTGCCCACACCGGTGTCACCACCCCACGGACCACCATAGTGCCCATGGCTGGGACAGGGGAAACTCGGGCTGTCCCTGTCTTGTTACAGACTCACTGCCCCGATCCCTGCTGTGACGTCCTGCATCCCTGGCGTGTCCCATTCCCCTGGCAAGTTACTGAATGTCCCGCATGTCTCTGACTTGCCATGTCTCCTCGATGCACCATATGTCCACCCAATGCTTCATATGTCCCCCGATGTTCTCTGTGACCCACCAATGTCCCACATGTCCCTGATACTCCATGCGTCCCCAGTGCCCCATGTCCCCCCTATCTCCCATGTGTCCCTAATGTCCTGTGTCCCTAATGCTCCACATGTCCCTCATGTTCTGGCTGTCCCCTGATGTCCTGTGTCCCCCGATTCCCCATGTGTCTGCCCATGCCCTGGGAGTCCCTAATGTGCTATGTACCTCGTGGCAAACGTGTTCCCAAGCTCTGTGTGGCCCCAAATATCCTGTGAACCCCTGATGTTCTGTCCCCCTGATGGCCCATGTGCCCCACATCATCCTTGTGCACCCAGCGTCTCAATGTGTTCCTTATGACCCAAATTCTCCCAATTCCCTATGTATCCCTAATATGCTCTGTGCCTCATGTCCTCCATATCCCCAATGCTCTGTACATGCCATCATGGCCTCTGTCCTGACAATGCTCCATGTGTCCACACGTGTCTTGTGTCCTCTTATGTCCCGTACTCTCCATTAGCTCTTGTGTCTCTCAATGCCCTGCATGTTCCCAGATCTCCTGTGTCTCCTCCTGTTCCCCATGTTTTTCCAATGCCCCATGTGTCCCCAAAGGCTTGTGTGCCTTCTATGCCCTTGTCCCCTCGATGTCCTGATGTGTTCTTAATGTCCTGCACTCTTCATGCCACGCATGTCCCCAGATCTCTAGGTTTCCCTCCCTGCCCTCTGTCTCCCTGATCCCACATGTCCCCAGTCCCCTCTGTGTCCCTGACCATGTGCTCCCAATCTCCCATGTGTCCCTCATGCCCCATGTGTCCACCCAATATCCCGTGGCCCCCAATGCCTTGTGTCCCCCCGCGTCCCTGCACTGTCCCTGACCAAGGTGACGCACCTGCAGCACGAGGAGGCAGCGCAGACAGCCCGGCCACTCGGCACGGCGGGTGCCCAGCAGCAGCCGCCGCAGGAAACAAGGCAACAGGGGGCTGTGCCCCCCTGTGCACCCACCACCACCACCTCCACCGCCTGGAGCACCTCTGTCCTGCGCTGGCAGCTCTGGGGCAACGAGGGCACCACTCAGGACACGCAGGGGCTGAGATGACCCCTGTCCTGAGATGCAAAATCCCCCCAACCCCACAGATCCCTTCTTGCTTCCTCGACAGGGACCCCCAAGCCCTCTTGGGAACCCAGTTTCCCCCCTTTCTCCTGCACTCCAAAATCCCTCATCCACTCGGGGACCCCAAATCCCACTTTAGGGACCCCAAATTTCTCCTGCAACCCCAATGTCCCCACACCTCAGGAGCCAAGGACTCCAACTCAACCCATATCCCCCCTCTACCCCAAACCCCAGCCTCGGTTGCCTGGCACCCTCCACACCAGCTTGCCCCTTACCTGGCTGATGTCAGCTCCTCTTGGCTGCTTTTCACTTGGGTCTTCAACTTTTCGGGGATTCCTCCAGAATCCATGAGCTTTTTAGGGTCGTCCTCCTGCAGCCTGTGCAGGGAAAGGTCATTGGGGGGGTTAGGGCAGTCAGTTGGGGCACCCCAATATGGGGGGGAAATTACGCATCCCCATTTGGGGAGAAAAGGGAGCTGGGGGCACCCAAACCTGCGGTGGTGAGTCCAGAATACCCCAATATTATGGGTGAAATTCTCTAGGGCACCCCAATATTGTTTTTTGTTTGTTTTGAGGGAGAAATATTGGGTAGGGTCTCAAAAAACTAGGAGCGACTCCAATATGTGTGTGTGTGGGGGGAATTTGGGGCACCCACATACTTGGCAAAAGGGTCAGGGCACCCCAACTTTTGAATGAAGGCAGCTGGGAGCATCCCCAATACTGGGGGATTCCAGGGAACCCCAATACTGGCAGCCAGGGGTGCTTTGGGCACCCCAATGTTGGGGGGATCTGGGGCACCCCAGTATTTTGGGTGAAGGGAGCTGTGGGCACCTGCACTACAGGGAGGGGTCTGGGAGATGTCGGGGGCACCTCAGTATTGGCCGTGCAAGTAGCTGGGGCCCAACAATACCTGGGCTGAAGGGAGTCTGGGGCACCCCCAATACTGGGGAGGGCTCTGGGACACCCCAATATCCAGTGTAAATGGAGCAGGGGGCAGATCCATATTAGGAGGAGCCTGGCAGAAGTTGGGGACATCCTAACACTAGGGGTGTACAGAGTGGGGGGGATCACCAATGCTGGGGGAGTCTGTGGCACCCCACAACTGAGGGGAAAGGGAACTGGGGGGCACCCTCAAAACTGGAGGGCTCTGCGCTAACCCAGGACAGGGGTGAAAAGAGTTGAGGGAACCACCAGAACTGGGGGGGTCTGGCAACAATACTGGGGTCTCTGGGGACTCCTAATATTAGGGATGAAGGTTTCTGGTGGCATCCCATTACAGAGGTGGCCCAGGGTAGCCCAAAATTGTGGATGAAGGGATTTGGGAGCAACCCAAACCTGAGTGGGAAGTGGGGCAATTCCCTCCCATATCAGGAGATGGAACCTGGGGAACTCCATTATGGGAGGGTGTCACCCTTCTATTGGGTTAAAGGGAGCTGGGGGAACCCCGATACTGGGGGAGTCTGAGCTACCCCAATATGGGAAGAAGGCATTAGAGGGCAGCCCAGCACTTAGAAGATCCTGGGGCACCCCAGTACTGGGGGGGAAGGCAGATGGGAGGCACCTCAATAGTGAGGGGAGTCTGGGGTACCCCAGAATGTTGGATAAAGGGGAACCTCATATTGGGGGGGAGATGAGCATCCCGATATCCATATTAAAAGGTGCTGGGGGTCCTAGGGCACCCAATATTAGATGTGAAGGGATTGGGGCACCTCAGTATTGGGGGTGAAGGGATTTGGGGGCACTGCAATCCTGGGGAGGAACTGGGACACCCCAATATTGGCTGAAAATGTGGCTTGGGGCACCCCAATCCTGGGCAGGGTCTGGGAAAGGTTGGGGGGAACTAAATACTGTGGGGGTGAAGGGAGGTGGATTCACCCCAATACCAGGGGTGTCTGGGAGAGGTTGGGGACACCTCAATATTGGGAGTAGAGGGAGCTGGGGGGTGTTTGGGACCATCTGCAGAGCCCCATTTTTCACAGGGAGCCTGGGGGCCCAGGGCCACCCATGGGTGCCTGGGGGGACACCCTACCTCACCCAACACTTTGAAGTGTCTCAGCAAGGCCAACGATTTCTGTTTGATGTTGGGCTGCTGTTGCAGAGAGTGGGTAGGTCAGGGCAGAGGCAGGGGCACCCTGGGGACCCAGCACCGCTGGGGACATCCTGGGGACAACTCTAGGACCTGGCACCCTGGCACGTGGGGGAGCATCCTGGGTACTGCCCCCAGCTCCTCCTGCGGCACCCACAACACCCAAGGCTGCAGCAGGACCCTCCGGGCACCCTGACACCTCCACCCTGGAGAGGCACCTGCTCACCTGGGTCCAAGCAGAGCCTGGGAGCGTCCTCCTCCTCTTCTTCACTTTCTGCAGCTCCTCTTTCTTGTAGAAAAGGTCCTGGGGGACAGTGTGACAGGATGGCACCATCGGGGGCACCTGTGGGTGCCGTGCAAGCAGTGGGACACCCGTCAAGCACCCACCTGCCGTGCAGAGCATCGTCGCTGCCCTCCTGCTCCAAGCAGATGCTCTCCTCCTCTGAACAGTTGTCCATGTCAGCAGAGTGGTCTTGGGGCACCCATGGGTGAGCACCTGGCTGGGCTGCCCACCCCGGGGATGCTCCCGTGCCCCTTTTCGGCGGGTGCTGCCCCTGCTGGGGGAGCTGCCCCATGCCCTTGGCCATCCCCATTCCTTGCCCTTCCCCTCTGACTCCAGTGGTGTCAGCAGGGACTCCGGGCACCCGTGGGTGCCTCGGGGGCCTCACCTGGCATCCTGCTCTTGTCCTTGTGGTCCATGCGCCGCTTGAGACTTCATCCGAATCTCGGTGTGGGGCACTGCCACGTTCTGCGCGAGCACCTGCAAACCTTGGGCGCTGGGCACCCAGGAGCTCCACGCTCGCCTCCGGCCTCCCGCATGCACCACGGACCTGGGTGTCTGCGAGCTCGCTGCTCACTCTGGACACCCGCAGGCACCCGAGGACCCCGGCATCGGGGTGCCCCCCAGCAGGTGCCCACACGCACCCGAGGGCCCAGGCGTCCGGGCGCCCGCATGAACCCAAGGGCCCAGGCTTGCAGGTACTGGCCTGCAGGCACACTGGGGACAGGCACCCGCACGCACCCAGGTGTCCCAGCACCCACACGCACCCCAGGCACCGGGGCACCAGCCTGAGGGCACCCGAGGGGCGCATGCTCTGGGGCAGCCGGCAGGCACCCGCCGGCACGTGGGTACCCAGGGGTGCAGGGCACTCGGGACACACGGCCCCACAGGGACAATGTGGGCACCCCTGCCCTGAAGGCTGCAGGGGCTCGGGCACGAGCTCTGGGCATCCAGGCTGCACGGGGGAGGCTGCTGTGGGTGAAGGGGCCAGGGGAAGGGCGGCTGGAGGGTCCCGGGCGCCTGTGGCAGGAGGGATCGGGGGCTGTTGCGGGGAGCGAGGGGCGCTGGGGGCAGGAGCTGTGCGGGTGAAGGGTGCTGGGGTGAGGGCCACGCGGGGAAGGGTCCTGGGCACCGGAGTCTGTGGGTGAAGGGGGCTGGGGGCAGCTCAAGGGGGAGGGGTCCTGGACGGGGGCTGGGAGGGAAGTGTCCTGGGGGTGGGGGGTCCTGGCAACAGGGCCCTGCGGCTGCTGGGGGGAGGATCAGGCTGGGGAAAGGGAACCCAAGGGTCATCGGTCCTGGGGGTGGGGGCACAAGGGGGATGGCTCTTAGGGCCTATGGATCAACTGTGCTAGGGGGGGACCACAGGGGATGGGCACTGAGGACAAGGACGCCCAGGGGAACCGTTCTGCAGGTGGGAGCCCATGGGTGGTGGCTCCGGGAGGGGAGGAACTGAGCAGATGGGGACCCCCTGGCTGAAGTGTTCAGGGGGTCGGGGCCCTGTGGAAGAAGGGTCTGGGAAGCTGGGACCCACGGGGAAAGTGCTCGGGAGGTGGGGGCCCATGGGGGAAGGGGCCGCGAGGTTGGGGCCCATGGGGGAAGGGTCCAGGGAAGCGGGGCCCGCGGATAAAGGGTCCAGGGAAACAGGGCCCATGGGTAAAGGGTCTAGGGAAGCGGGGCCCAGGAATAAATGGTCCAGGGAGGCAGGGCCCACGGATAAAGGGTCCAGGGAAGCGCGGTCCATGGGTAAAGGGTCTAGGGAAGCGGGGTCCACGGGTAAAGGGTCTAGGGAAGTGGGGTCCACGGGCAAAGTGTTCGGGATGTGAAGGTCCATGAGTAAAGGGCCCAGGGTAGGGGGACCTACGGATGAAGGACCCAGGGGATGGGGGCCCATGGATGAAGTGTTCAGGGCCTGGGGCCCTATGAATAAAAGGTGGAGGGGCCTGGGGTCTTCGTGTGCTGTATCCACGAGGTTGGGGCCCATGGGGGAAGGGTCCAGAGGTTTGGGCCCTTTGGAAGGGCTCAGAGAACCGGGGCCCAGGGGTGAAGGCTTCAGGAGGCGGGGGTCTACAAATGAAGGGTTCAGGGAATCGAGATCCAGAGGTAAAGGCTTCAGGACGCGGGGGTCTACGAATGAAGGGTTCAGGGACCCGGGACCCAGGGGTGAAGGCTTCAGGAGGCGGGGGTCTACGAATGAAGGGTTCAGGGAACCGGGACCCAGGGGTGACGGGCTCCATAGGTGGGGGCCGATGGATAAAGGGACGTGGAGGTGGGAGCCCATGGGGGAAGGGTCCAGGTGATGGGGCCCTATGGGAGGAGTGTGCAGGGGATCGGGGCCCATGGGGAAAGGGCTCAGGAGGTGGGGGTTGATGGGGGAAGGGGCCGGGAGGTGGAGGCCCACGGGTGAAGGGTTCAGGGGAGGGGACCCTTCCGAGGACGGGTGCAGGGAAGAAGGGTCCAGGGACGACGTGTTCAAGAGTTGGGGGTCTACGAATGAAGGGGTCAGGGAACCAGGGACCACGGGTCATGGGTTCAGGGAAACGGGGCCCACAGGGGAAGTATTTGGGAGGTGGGGGCCCATGGGGTAAGGGTGCTGATGGGGGGGGATCCTTACTGATGGGTATGGGAGTTTTGCGCCCGTGAGAATTGGGTCCTGCAGGTTGGGGAATACAAGTTGTGGGGTCTGGGGTCTGGGGTCCACGGGGGATCGTTACTGGGGGTGGGGGCCCACGGGTGAAGGGTCCAGGGCCGGGGGCACTACGGAAGGAGGACCCAGGGAAGCAGGACCCATGGGAGAAGGGTTTGACAGTTGGGAGCCCATGGGGGAAGGGGCCGGGAGGTGGGGGTGCACGAATGAAGGGTCGAGGGGAACAGGGTCTTCGGGTAAAGCATCCTGCAGGTTGGGGCCTTCGGGTGAAGGGTTCAGGGGAGGGGACCCTTCCGAGGACGGGTGCAGGGAAGAAGGGTCCAGGGACGACGTGTTCGAGAGTTGGGGGTCTATGAATGAAGGGGCCAGGGAACCAGGGACCACGGGTGTTGGGTTCCATATGTGGGGGTGGATGGATAAAGGGATGTAGAGGTGGGAACCCATGGGGGAAAGAGCCGGGTGATGGGGCCCTATAGGAGAAGGGTGCAGGGGACCAGGTCCCATGGGGAATGTTTTCTGGTGGTGGGGGTTGTTGGGGGAAGGGGCCGGGAGGTGGGGGCCCACGGGTGAAGGGTTCAGGAAAACAGGGACCACAGGGGAAGTATTTGGGAGGTGGGGGCCCACAGGGTAAGGGTGCTGATGGGGGGGGACCCTTGGTGATGGGTGCTGTAGTTTTGCACCCGTGAGAATTGGGTCCTGCAGGTTGGGGAATACAAGTTGTGGGGTCTGGGATCTGGGGTCCATGGGGGATGGTTACTGGGGGCGGGGGCCCACGGGTGAAGGGTCCAGGGCCGGGGGCACTACGGAAGGAGGACCCAGGGAAGCAGGGCCCATGGGTGAAGGGTTTGACAGTTGGGAGCCCATGGGGGAAGGGGCGGGGAGGTGGGGGTCCAGAAATGAAGGGTGCCGGGTACCAGGGCCCACGGGTGATGGGTTGCATAGGTGGGGGTCGATGGGCTCCTGGGAATGGGGGTCCATGTTTGAAGTGGTCCTGGGGGGGCCGTCCCATGGATGAAGGGTCCCCTGGGCCTAGCCGTGGGCCTGAAGCAGCCGGATGTTTAGAGCAGGCGGCTGAGGGATCCTGGGGACTTGTTCCCACGGGTGAATGGTCACTGGGACATTGGCCTGGGGTGGGGGGTCTTGTGGGTGGGGGTTCTATAACGATACACACATGGTCAGATGTTTTGGGGATGAAGGGGCCTGGGGTTGGGAGCCCGAGGTTGAGGTGCCCAGGTGGGACGTGTCCCTGAGTGGGGGGCCCTGGTGTTGAGGGCCCGAAGGTGACGGGTCCAGCTGGTTGGGACCCAGCAGGGAGGGCTCGTGGTGCAGGTGGCCCCACAGCAAGGGCTCCGCGTGCTGGGACCCCCAGGGTGGCAGGTCCCGGTGGCAGCGCCCCAGGGGCACTGGGTGCCGGGGGCCGCAGGGCGAGGGGCGCCGCGCGCGGGGGCACCTGTGCGGGGGCTCGCGGGGCCGCGGGCCCCGTCTGCAGCTGCAGCTCCGGCGTGAGGGGGGCGCTGGGCCCCACGGCCCCCTCCAGCTCCTTGGAGCGCAGCACCCGCGGGGAGCCCTGTGCCGGGCTCGGTGTCACCAGGAGGCACCCAGCAGTGCAGGGGGGCAGGGCCCCCTTCCCCCTGGAGCCCCAGCCACTCCATGGAGTTTCCCTCCTGCCCCAGGAGCCCCTGGCAGCTCTCCAGACTCACTGGAACCCCCAGCTGCACCACAGGGCACTTATGGGATCCCCTCCAGACCCATGTCTGCACCCCAGGGCAACCACTGGAGCCCCAGGTGCCTTGGGACCTGCCTGCACCCTGGGGCAGCCTGGGAAACCCACAGACCCACTGGGATCCCCCTATTGCACCTTGGGGAACCCTTGGTCTTGCCCAGACTTCTTGGTACTCCCACCTGCTCCTGGAGCTCCATGGGACCCCCAGACCCTTTCCGACCCCCTGTGGCACCACAGGACACTCTGGGGATCCCCAGTCCCTTGCAACCTACTGCCTGCACCCTGGAGCACACAGGGGACTCCACCAGATCCTTTGGGACACCCTGTTGCAGCACAAGGCACCTTTGCCCCCCTGCAGTCCTCTTGTCACTCCCAGGCCTGCACCCTGAGACACCCTTGTTGCCCTCCAGACCCATTGGGATCCCCCACCAGGTACCCTGGGACTCCCTTGCTCACCTAGACCCTTTGGGACTCCCCTGCTGCACCCTGGGGCACCCATAGAACGCCCAGAGACCCATCAGAACCCCCTGCCTGAACCTTGCGGCACTCATGGGACGCCAACAAACCCCTTGGGATTCCCCTCTTGCACCACAGGGCACCTTTGGAACCCTCTGCCTGCTACAGATGCCTCATAACCGCCTGCCTGCATCCTGGGCACCCTTGACCTGCCCCCCTGCCCCACACACACCCATTGGGACCCACTCTAGCACCCTGGGCACCCTTGGAACCTCCCAGACACACTGAGATCCCCCTGCCTGCATCCCAGGCCACCATTACCCATTGGGATCCCCATGTTGCACCATGGCAACGCCAGGCCCCTTGGAATCCCCATGTTGGACCCTGGGACACTCACGGGATCCCCAGATACTTGGAATCCCTATATCGTAAACCCGGGTACCCACGGGACATTGCTGACCCCTTGGGACACCCCAGCCTACACCCTGAGGCACCCATGGGCCCCACCAGACCCTTTGCGGCTCCCCTGTTGCACTCTGGGGCATCCTTGGGGCTCCCAGACCCCTTGGGTCCATCCTGCCCATGCTCGGGGGTACCACTGTGCCCCTCAAGACCTGTTGGGACCCCCTGTGTGCACCCTGGAGGACCCGTGGTCCCTTTGGACCCTTTGGGACCCCCCTGTTGCACCATAGGGAACCACTGAACCCCCCACTCCCACCCCAGACCACTTGGGACACCCTTGTTGCACTCTGGGATCTCCCCAGGCCCATTTAAACCCCCATGTGGTACCCTGGGGCACCCACGGGACACCATCCCCCCAACTCCTTGTGACACCCACGTTGCACCCTTGGAATCCCCTTGGGACCCTCCTGCCTGCAGCCTGGGGCACCCCTGGGCCCCTCCAGGCCCCTCGGAATCCCCCTCTTGCACCATAGGGCGTCTTGGGAAGCCCCTGGAACCATTTCCCAACCCCTGCCTGCACCCTGGGACAGGACCCTTGTGCCCTTTGGACCCCGCAGTGCTCTGGGACCCTCACCAAAAGCCCCGACGATCCATCCCATTGGTACCCCCTCCCACCAGCTCTGCCCTGCGACAGCGATGGGACCCCCAGACCTCAAGTGCCAGGGGCCCCTTCGGCACCTTCCCCACAGACCTCTTTGAGCCCCCCAGATACCCTGGTGTCCCCCCCGGGGGTAGGAACCCTTCGGTCCCGGCTCTCCCACCAACAGGACCCCCTTGGGTCTCACCTGGGGTTCGGCAGTGGTGGCGTCAGGGTTCTTGACCACTCTGCGCACAATCCGCAGCCTCTTCAGGAAGGCTCTGAAGAACCTGGGGAGGATGGGGGGGGCAGTCAACGGACAGAGCGGGGCCCCGAAGCCTGGGCCCATTCTCATAATCCCAGCAGGAGAGATGGGGACCCCGGGCAGGGCGCGCACGAGCACATGTGTGTGCTGCAAGCAGGTGTCATGGGCATGTGCACGAGCACCAGCGTGTCTCACACACGGGTGACGTGAGGGTGATCACAGGCACTCACGTGTCTCACACACGGGTGACGTGACCATATGCATGAGAACACGTGTCCTGCACACGCAGGACGCGAGTGTGCTGACGAGCACACACGTGTCACAGGAGGCACGGGTGGCCGTGAAGACTCGCACGCCTGGGGTGCATCTCCCGTGTGCAGCGCACACACTTGCCAGCTCGCACGCACCACGCGCACGGATGGCCGGGCTCACGCGCAGCCCCGGGGCCACGCGGGCCCCTGCCACGAGTTGGCAGGAGCGGGCGCAGCACACACGCACACACGGGCGCGGGCACGTCCGAGCACGTGCACACCCGAGCACACGCGCGTCCCCGTGCTCGCTTACACACACGCACTTGTGCGCAGGCATCTCTCCGTGTCTGCAGACAGGCGAGTGTGTTTGTGGGGCCGTGTCACATGGGGAGGGGACGCTGGGAGGACAATAGTGGCAGGTCCCTGCACCCAGGGCAGGGTGGACAGTGACGGGGACCAGGGGTGGGGGTAGATGGGGACTGGTGGGACCCTGCACTCAAGGGCGGGGGGGACACGGCCCCCACAGGAAGCGGCACTGGGGGGAAGAGACACCCGGGGTGTCTGGCACTCAAAGCAGGGCGGTACCCGGCCCCAAGGGGGCGGCTCTGGGGGTGCCACGGGGGACGGTAGCACCCAGCGGGGCCCAGCGGGGCCGGCACCCGCGGGGCCGCTCACCTCGGCACGCAGCCGGCCGAGCTCCGCTTCCCCATGGCGGCCGCGCGCAGCTCCCTGGCACCAGGCGCCGCCGCTCCCGGGGGGCCGCGCCAGGCCGGGCTGGGCCGGGCGGCTGCAGCTGCGGGGCCACCGCCTGCCAGACCGGCCCGCCGGGGCCGCGTGCTCCTCCGCCACCTGCCACGCGCTCCCGCACAGCCCAACGGCCGCTGTCCACAACAGCCAGCAACGGCCCCAGCCTCCGGCTGCGAGGCCGCGGGGCCCCGGCCGGCCCTCGCGCCTCGGGCCCCCTCCAGCCGCCGCCTCCCGCGCTCCCGAGCGCCTCTGGCCGCACAGGGATCGCGCAGGGATCGGTCGTGCGGGACTCGCGCCGCCCGCAGCCGCCGCCGCCCGCCGCGCGCCTCGCTGCGGCCCCGGGGCCGCCGCCGCCTGCAGCCGCCGCTGCCCAACGGCCGCGTCACGCGCTGGCCCCGCCCATGGCACGCGCCGCCACGCCCCCAGCCTCCCGCCGCGCGCTCATTGGCTGCTTCTGCCGCTGCCCCGCCCACCTGCCAGCAGCAGTACCTGCCCCGCCCCCGGGCCCCGCCGCCACCACCTGATTGGCTGCGGATTAATGAATATTCGATAACATCGGTAACATTGGAGCCCAGCGCTGCGGCTGGTGCCAGCAGGGGACGATCCTCTGTGGGCTGGAAATGTCCCACTGCAGAAGCCTCTGCTCCCGCCACGTAAGAGGACAGGACACCTGCCCAGGAGCAGGAAGTTGGTTCGTTTCCTCCTGCTCCTCGGGCTCTTCACGGGGAGTTAATCCATGCACCAAATGCCCATGGAGAAGCTCCTGGGATGCAGTGGGGTTCAGTTCCCTCCTCTGTGCTCCACAAGTTCACAGGAGGTTTCCCCTTGACTAAATTTTATGTCTCTCTGCATAGGAGCTTCCTGTCTAAGCTCGTAATCCACAGGGATGGAGAGAGGGTGGCGGCTGGACACACACACATACACCTTTGGACTTTTGAAGGGACAGAGTGGTGGTAGGGTTGTGTTTCCATGCGTTTCCTAAGTAAAGCAGGACAAGGCAATGGGCAGCCTTACGCCAGACTTAGCCTCCAGAAAAACATTAAGTTTGTGTCTTTCTTCTGAAGCTGGGGTCAACAGTACACCAATGCACCCAAGGGAATGAAAGGGCCTCTGCTCTGCCTGTGCGCTCTGTGGGCTCCAGGGGAGGAGGTCAGAGGCCCAGCGTGGTCTTTCAGGGACCAAGGGCTGCATTCGGGGTTCATGTCCCTGGGAGCACTGCCATGTGAGGTGCAGAATGGTCTCTGAATTGAATGCCTGGGGCTGTCGCACAGGTGACAGTGCTGATGACAGATGCCCATCCTTGTGAAAGGGAACCTGAGGCTCCAGGAGAGCTCAGGGCAACCCCGGGGATGCCTAGGGGTGGCAGTGAGTGCAGTCTCACCAAACATGAGGCAGCCCATGGTAGAGTCCCGCAAAGACCGCGCAGCAAATGCAGGCATGCCTGGGGAAAGGAGGGCTCGGCAGTCCCTGGAGAAGCAGGGGGGACCCAGGAGGCGCAGGGAAGGAGGACTGGAGAGTGATTCATGCACTCGCAGTGAAACACCACAGGCCGGTGCTAATGCACACCTGAAAACATCTCCTGCTCTTGCAAGAGCGCAGGGGTCACTCTGAGAACCATTCAAAAGCCTGGACACGTGTCAGTCGTGAGCAGCCCTGTTTGGCTAGATCTGCTTCCCACCCCAGCCACCAAGGCCAGTGCGGAGTCAGGAGTCACCCATGGCCTTAGGGCCCCACAGCCCCACTAGTCTTTTCATGGAGATTTTCTGACAACAACTGACAAGGGGAGAAAAACCTTCTGAGGGGTTTATTTGGAGTTGACAATGGCTGTTGCCACCTAGGGCTTGTGTGGGCACATGGCTGCTATGGGGCATGATGCAGCAGCCTCTCTGTAGCCCCCAGGACACAGTGTCCATCGCGCTGCACCAGCCCCGCTCCAGGGATCCTGCTGGGCTCTTTCACCTGCACCGCTCCTCTCGCTGCCCCGCGATGCAGCAGCAGCAGAACGCTCTGCTCAGAGCCCGAAGCGCCGTCCTGAGCCGCGAGCGCCATCGCCGGGGAGCCGTGATGTCCGGGAGGGCAGCGGTGCCTGCGGTGGGAAGCAGAGCTGTGGGCAACGGGCTGCACGGGCGCAGGGCTGCACCTGCCTGTCCCTGCCACCAAGGGCTTCCCAAGGGGCTGTGGCCTCAGCACAGCAGCCCCCGAGCACTTCCTGCTGCCGGCCCCGGTGCCGCTCGCTGTTCCAGAGAGACCCGCCGTCCCCAGCAGGGCTCTCCACTCGGGTACGTACCTGGCTCAGTGTCTGCCGTGGGGCTGCAGGAGGATGAGGACTTCTCCTCTTGGGGCTCCGAGGCCTCCTGCATGGACAGAGCAAGAACACGCACCCGTCGGCCATCAGCTGCTGCTGATCAGGGTACCGGTGCCCCTGGTTACACAGGGTCAAAGGGTTCGGGGCTGGGGGAGGCTTCCCGGGGCTGTGCGTCCCACGGGAAGGGACCTGCGGCTGGCACGGCAATGGGACACGGCTCGTTGCGGGGCCACAGCAGCAGGGCTGGGCAGGGGCCGTGATGCACAGGGGAACAGAGGCAGATGGGGGCGTGTGTGGCACAAGGGGGTTCGTGCACTGTGTGCGGAGGGGGCTGCTGCTGGGGCTGCCCCTTCCCTCCTCGCTGGGCATCCAGGCCCCAGGGCTGAACGTGGTGCAGGGGTGGAGGGGATGTCAGCCCTGCACCTTTGGCACTTGGAAATGGAGAGGACCCATCATCTCCCCATGGCAGACCGCACAGGGCAAATGGCTGGGGGTGACAGTGGGGCACCGTGGACAGGGGGATCCCTTGGGATGGGGCAGCTCTGGGCATGCCCTCTGCACCTCCCCCCACACAGCTCACATAGGAGCTCCCTTGGGTCGTGGGGACAGGTGACATGCTCCATGCTTACCTGGGGAGCAGGGCCTGCAGCCTGGAGAGAAGCTGCTGCTGTTGCTTCCTGCAGCAGAGATTCCTCAGCTCCTCTGGGCATTGCTGGCTCAACAGAGGGGCTCTCCACCTCACCAGGTCCCTCACTGGCAGCCTCTGCTTGTTTGATGTCGCGCAAGCAGGGCACTTTCTCCAGGTCCATCTCCCTTTCCGCAAACAGGCTGCGGAGGCTGGGTCTTATCCAGGCCAAGGAGCTACTTTCCTCCAACTCCTCCTCTGGCAGAAGCTCTTCATCACCATCCTCCTCATCATCACTCTGCTCTGCTATTTCCTCCAGGTCTCTCCTCCATGTTTCAATGTTCTGCTGGGGGGCATGAGCATAGAGGCGCTCCAGCACCTCCCACTTGCCCTTGGCATCCTTGAGGAGCTCCACTTGCGTGATCTCCGGTTTCCACAGGTTGTGGAAGGAGTTTCTGGCAAGGAGCTAGGAGAAGAGAGGCAGAATTTTTGAAGGGAGCTTCTTTTCCCAAAAGGAAAGGTCTCTTGGGGGATTTTCTGCCAGTGCTGGGACAACCCGTCTGTCACAACGTGGCACCGGGGTCGGCCCCAGCACCAGGAGGGCTCCCACCTGGCCCAGCCCTCCCTTGCACTCACCTCCTTGGGTCTCACATTGAGGGATCCTGATGCTGACAGGGAGAAACGCTCCCCATGGCCCTCCTCTTCCTCGCCCTGGCTCTCCTGCAGGCTCTGCTCCTTCCTCAGGAAAGTGACTTCCCGGATCCGTGCCAAGCTCTGCCCCGTGCGGGCCAGGCAGCTCCTGTCGAGCTCCTCCAGCGCCTCCGTCTTGACGCTGAGCACCCCCAGGTACCGTGCGGTGTTGTCTTCGTGCACACGCAGCGGCCTTCCTTGCACGTGGCAGGTGATGCCCCCAGGCTGTTGTTTCGGGTCCTGCCCTACTGGTGCTTGTCGTGGTGTCCCTGTCCCACCATCCTTGCCTGGGGAAGCTGGTGTCCCAGCCCTGCTGACCTCCCTTTCTTCCCCATGAGCGCAGGGATAAGGCCCTTCCTCAGCTGCAGGGGCTCTTCCTTGGTCACACTCCATGGTCTGGAGCAGCCACGAGCTTGCCTGTGTGCCTTGATCGACGGTGTGTGCCAAGGCATCAGGCTGTGCTGGCTGCTGGCTGGCTCCAGGGCTCGCATCATCAGGATGGCTCAAGGGGGCAGACCCCAGCCCCACGCCTGCCTCCTCCAGACCCACAGCAGGAGGTGTGGGGCCATGTGGGACAGGCCCCTGGCTCTCAGATCTCAGTTCTGTGCCAGTTTCTCTATCAACGCTCTGAACGAGGCTGACAGGCTCAGGCGAGAAGGGCGATGGGGATTCCAGTGGGGCCATTTCACTGCAGCACCCGGCAGTGACGTCTTGTGCAGAGCTGGGTGGCAGCACTGCAATGGAGGAGCTGCTGAGTCCAGCCTCCTCCGAAACACCTTCAGCTGCCATCGCACCCTGCTCGGGATCATCCAGGGCAGAAGAGGCCGCTGCTTCTTGAGGATTCTCCATTGCAGGCACTTGCCCTTCAGGAGGAATGCTCTGTGCTCTCGGGAAAAAGGAGGAGCTTCCCAAGAGCTGCTGGCTTTTCAGGGATAGACTCATCCTCTCATCATCCCCTTGAAATATCCTGCCTTCTCCCACTGATGATGTTGAAGACTCAGGCCTGGATTGAGGCAGGAACTGCACATGCTCTTGATTTACCTGGATGAGAGCACTAGTTTCTTGCTGGGGTCTTTGAAGTGGAGGCAGGGCAAGATGCGATGGCTTGAGCTTCTGCTCTTCCCTTCTCTTCCCTGAGTCCAGAGCCACCCCAGCACCAGGAACAGGTGGGAAGCATTCCCTGGCAGCAGCTTTGCTGGAATTTGCAGCCACCCTCTCCAAAGCCATGTTCATTCTGTCCAGGACTTTCCTGGCCACCTCTTCCTTGTCCAGGGCAAAGGCCCTGCCTTTGGGAGAAGACCTGCAGGACGTTTCCAGAGCAGGCAGCTTGGTGTGACTTGCAGATCCTGCTGGTTTCACTGCAGAGTCCTCCAAGCCTCCCTGTGTCTGCCAAGCTGCCTTGGCTGGGAGAGGTGGGAAGCTGGGCACGTCTGATGTCCCCGCTTTTCCAGGAACCCTGCCAAAACGTGTCCTGCTGGGTCCTAAAGAACTCTTCCTTACAGGGCCGGTGGAGGGATGCAGATCTTGCACTGTGCAGAAGACATCACTGGCCTTGTCCTCCACCGCCTGCAATCGAAGCCCACCACACAGGCCAGGTTACTTTTCCTTCTCCCTCCCTCCATGCTTCCCAGATGGATGCTTGGCTGTCACCACCGCTCAGCTCTGTACCTGTGCGATGCCATGTTGGGAGCAGCGTGAGCCCTGAGGGCCGGGCAGCGGCGACAGCCAGTCCCTTCGGTGGGACGAAGCTGGGGTCCGTCTGCGCTGCACTGCTGCGGGCAGCTCCTGCTGGCCCACCTGTGGGGAGAAGGAGGCCTGTGATGTGGACACTTGTGTTGGTACGAGCAGCTCCTAAGCACAGGAAACCCCAGCGTCGTGTCGAAGGGAACCTCCTGGCTGAGCACAATCCAGCTGCGCTTGGCCTGGACCTGCTGTCTGCCCTCAGCACAGAGGTCCTGGGGTTCATGTGGACCTTGGAGCATCCAGATCATGGAATCATTATATTTGGGAAAGATCTTCAAAACCATCAAGGCCAACTGTAAGCCCTTCAGCACCACGCCTGCTATCCCTAAGTGCCTCATCTACACGTTTCTTGAACACTGCCAGGAACAGTGACTCCACCACTTCCCTGGGAAGGCTCTTCCAATGCTTTACAATTCTTCCCATGTGGAAAGTTTTCCTAGTATCTAACCAGTTCCTCTCCTGGTGCAACCTGAAGCCATTTCTTCTTTTCCTATCAGTATGTTAGAGATCAGCCTCCCCTCACTGCACCCTCCTTTCAGGTAGTTGTAGAGAGCAACAAGGTCACCCCTGAGCCTCTCTTCTCCATACTAAATAACCCCAACTCCCTCAGCCGCTCTTCATAAGGTCTGTGCTCCAGACTCTTCATCAGCTTCATTGCCCTTCTTTGGAAATACTCCAGCACCTCAACGTTTTTCCCATGCCCAAATCTGAATACAGTATTCAAGGTGCGACCTCATTGGCACCAAGCACAGGGGAAGAGTGCAGGTCAGGCTGCTTTTCCCACGGCCAGGAATACAAGTCCCCTCACTAGAGGAGCTCCTGCCTGGCTATGTTGACCCAGGGCTCCTTCCCCACCACCCTCGTGCTCTCCATGCGGATCCTGGCTCTGCCTCCCACCTCTCTCTCCAGCCCTACCACTCACCTCACTCGTGCACTCTTGTGCACTGGAATTCCTTTCCATGGATGAGGAGCAGGAATTACCCTGCTATTCCTTCTCCATGTCTAGGAACCGCTCTGAGGACCTCTCACACGGGCACCAAGGGGAGTTGCTCCCTGCTGGTTGCGCCGCTCTCCTCAGAGTGAAGACCCGAGCAGGGACACGGTCACCTTGGGGACTGCCCCATCACAGTGGCCTGTGGGTGTGATGCCACCCCCATCACAAAGCCCTGGGAGTCGCCATGGGGACACCAGGCACCTCCTCTCCCCACTCCTGAGCAGGTCCCTGATGCGCAGGACAAGTTGTCCTCTCCACAGCTCTGTGCTCCACAGGCCTTGCAGAGGCTGCCCCTCGTGAGGCGCTCCATAGCAGACACCCACCACGAGGCCACCCCCGTCCTCGTCCCTGTGCTCTCGATTGCCTCTTGGTTCACCCCAAGGCAGAGCTCCCTGCATCCCACTGCTCCCTCCCTGAGCTTCTCTTTCCCACATCACCCCGTGGCTATTCCTTGCCATCCCAGGCCATCACTTCCTCACTCTTTTTGGAGTCCTCCTCCTCCCCGAGTTGCTCCCACTTTGAGGCTCTCCTCACCAGCGTGGCCACCTGCTTGACCATCAGGTCAGCACATGGGAACAGCCGCGTTTTGCACCCCCCCAGCTCCATGTGACACCACCCTCAACCGGCCACCAGGAAAAGACAAAACACTTGGGACTCTTGTGCTTAGGTTCCCAACATGGGCTTGTTTCTGCCCACACTCATTTGCCACCCCTGAAATTCCTGCCCTGTGGGTGCAGCACTGAGTGGCAAGAGTGGAGAAGGGAGTTAATACCATTTATTAATTGCAATCAATATGTAAAGAAATCGTTCTTGTCCCCATCTAGTTGCCCTGCCTAGCTAAGAGACATTAGCTATCGTCTTAATATGTAAGAAATCATTTTCGGTTTTATTGATATGTACAGGGTTTTTAACAAGGTTCTAGAAGGGGAAATGCGTGGGAAGAATATGGCAAGTGTAGGAGAACAGTTAAAGGAAGGGAAAGAAGGGAAAGCATGGAAAAATTACTAAAAGCATAGGGAAAAGTGCGAAAGTGTGGCAAATGAGCGCAAGAGTTGGAAAATAATAGATGGCAAATGCCTTCATCTTTCTTTCCTGCTCCACTCCTGCACTGACAGCCCGATGGAGTCAAGGAAGTTTTGTAGCGCAAAGAGTGCAAAGGGCAGTTGTGCCCCGGGGCCAGGTGTGCATGTCCTCAGCA
The DNA here is from genome assembly GCF_059628265.1 of Tinamus guttatus. Taxonomy (NCBI): domain Eukaryota; kingdom Metazoa; phylum Chordata; class Aves; order Tinamiformes; family Tinamidae; genus Tinamus; species Tinamus guttatus. The sequence continues at coordinate 24,833 of NW_028289324.1, forward strand.
GAGCCCTTGTGAGTTGGTGCTGGCCTGGGAGCCCCTAGTGCTGCTGGGCTCCTTCTCTTGTCCTGCCATGCACCTTGCAGGCGCCATGTGCTGTGGCTGAGAGCAGCCTTGGTGCGGCTCCTGCACTGCTGCCCCTGCCACGGCTTCCTAGGGCTGCAGAGGGCAGAGCAGGCACAAATGTGCCCTCAGCAGCAGCAGGGACCTGCAGCTGCTGCAACTCTGCCCAGCATTGGGCTGCAACGCTCACTTGCTAACAGAGGTGAATTCCCAGCCTTTGAGTAAGGACAGGTAAGGTGCCTTTGGGTAAGGTGCCATCAGGTTAGTCCTCACATTGGTGAAAACCCTCCAAAAGCAAGCAGCACAACCCCTGCCACCAAAGTGCTGGAGCCCAGAGGAGCATCTTGCTGCTGGCCAAGCTTGCTTGCTGGCATGCCGCAGTGCCCCTGCGAGGCAGAGCGCAGCTGCTGGGAAGGGGCTGGTGCCAGAGGTGCATGGAGGGCTCTGGGTGGCTCCCAAGCAGCCGCAGGGCTGGTGGCACGGGGAATTGCCGGCAGGCATTTGGCTGGTGCCCTGGGAATGCTGGAGGGGAAGTGTGAAGCAGAACAGTGTTCCCTGCAGGGAGGCGCGAGCAGAGGGCTGGGCAGCCAGCTCAGCCCCGTGGCTGTGAGTGCAAGTGCTGGGAGCCCCCTTGCCTGCGCGCGTGACGCCTGCAGAGCCCAGGCGTGCGCAGTGCCGGTAGAAAAGGCGCTGGGAAGCCCTTGCCCCATGCAGGTTGCTTGCAGAGAAGCTGCGGCTCCTCTGTCCCTCGACCTGGGTACACAGGCCCTTGCAAGCAATGTGTTTATTCTGTGCCCAGCTACTGCCCTCTCTCAGCACTTGTGTTGCCCTGGCGTGTTTGTCAGCAGCTTTACATATGTGTGTCTCCACTGGGTCCCTTTCTGGGAAGTGGTGTTTGGAGGTGCAGGAGGGATGTGCTGCCTGGAGTCATGCTAAGCAGTGGAGGGGAAGCATCTCATGTGCTCCCTGTTTTCGCCTTCGGTAAAGTCAATGAGATATGGAGAAGTTAACCTCCCCTGCGCCAGAGAAGCTGCTATTGTCTGCAGTGATTGGTTGAAATTCTTAAAAACATCCAAGAATGCTTGTTTGTAAAAGCTGGGCTGTGAAATAAGCTTCTCATTCCCATCGTCTCCTGTAACATTGTTCTAGGGAAGCTGGGAAGCTCAGGCAGTTTGATTTGGTTGTGCAGAGTGTGTCGATCAAGAACTGGCTGGATGGCCAAGCTTAAAGAGTTATATATATCTAGTTGTAGAAAATGTACAAAAAGCTCCATGTTGTGAACAAAGAAGAAAGAATCAAGGACCATGGACCATAAATACATCACCTCAGAAAGCTGAATTGTGTGTTTTAACACAGACTCTGGAGTTACCTGGAGGAAAGTGGGCCAATATCTATGTGACTTGAAATAGACCTTTGGGGTTGTGCATGCACTTGTGGCCATTTGGAAGGAAAGGGGATTGTTCTCTTCACAAGGGAACGATATAATAGGGTAGAGAGATTAACGTTGTTGATAGAGATTTCGTGTACAAATGCTTGCTGAGCAGGAGGTGTGTGAGCACAGAGGTGTGCTCAGCAAGCTGTGCCAAGAGGCCGGCAGGAGCCTGCACGCACTGTGCGTCAGGACTGCTTGCTGCCGGGTGCGAGCGCAGTGCCCGTTGTGATCTCTGCAGAGCTGCAGTGGCCTTGCTTGGGAAGCTGCAGCCCTGCTGGCTTGCTGCGTATGGCAAAGGGGTCAAAGGAGGCCCTTGCTCCCTGCAGCTGTGGAAGATCAGTATATGGACGGCTGCCTTTTGTTGTGCCTGAGGGGCCTGAAGAGAGGTCAGTTTGTGCCAAAGCTGCTCTCTTCCTTTCCCCTGGCCTTGGTGGTCCTGCAGGGCAGGTGCTGCGGGTGCTTTGCTTCCAAAGCCCAGTGTATCCCTATGTTCCATGCTGCTGGAAGGAGTGAACATCATGCCCTGCTCCGGACCCTAGTGGTTCCTTCAGGATCTGAGGCTGCCCTCTTGGCCTGTCTCCCGAAGCAAGAGCCATGCAGAGATGCGGCAGAAGCAGGACATCTTCTCTGGGAGAAGCTGAAGAGAGGGCTAAAGCAGTGAAGCAGGACTGGGGCGAGCATGTGCGTGAGGGCTGGTCCCTGCAGGTGGTCATTGGCCACAATGAGCCAGGCTGTTGGGCACACTCATCTGCTCCCCATGTGCTGCGCGAATCCTGCTGGGCCTGGCACTGCTGCCTTCCAGCTCATCGGCTGTGGCAGATGGTGCAGCTTGAGATGGAACAGCGCTCTCCCATGACCTTGAGGGACCAGTGTATACTGGTCCTCCCTTCGCTATTCCCATGCAAAACTTACTGTAGGGAGTAATCGGAGATGGCACGGAGTCACCTTGTTACTGGCATCTGCAAGGTCACGAATCCATAGCTGATGGGATAATCTTGCGCGTAATTAGTTAGAATGCTGGCTCATTTAGCAACCATCTTCACGTGTTTTTTGCAAATAAGGAATTATATCTGGGACAGTATGGTATATAAGTTGTATCTGATGCTCAATAAAAGGTCCTTGGTGCATTACACTTGAGTCCGTGCACATCATACACTGCAAATGGAGCCCAATGTGGGGCATGAGCAGTCAGGAAGCTCATGAAGTCCGGACCCGTCAGCGCAGTCCAGGTGAACCACGAACGGAGCAGAAAGAGCTGCAGTGTGCACCCATCATGTGAGCGGCCTGGGAACCCCGGGAGGTGGAATGTCTCGAGCGCAGAAACACAGCTTAGATGTGCTGCAGTGCATGAAGTGCAAGGAGAACCACGAAGTCTCCAGGAAACTCCTAACAACTCTGTTAGAATGGATCCAGGATAAGGTACCTATCTTTCCAAAAGAAGGCACATTCCAGCGAGAGGTGTGGGAAGATCTCGGAAATTGCCTTAAGGAGGCGATGGCAGATGGTGGTGCAGCTGCAGTAAAATGTGTGACCACCTGGTGGCAGATGATGCTTACCCTGAAGGCGGCGGGGGGCCCCTCCGAGTGATAAGCCTGACCAGAAAGAAACACCACCACCGTTAGCACCACCACATGAGGGGGTGGCTGACCCCCCAAGTGATGATCCGTTTGGCCTTGGCCCTGAGGGCTTGGAGGAAGAACAACAGCTTCAAGCGCGGTGGAGACCTGTGACCTTCACCCATGACCAGGTCCTCAGCACAGTCATCACTAACGCACGGACAGTGGCGGATGTCACCATTGAGAAGGTTTACCCCATTGTAGCCCTGGAAATTAACACCAACTAATCTGTGCTCTAAACACCCACGTCCCTCTCTCGCCCCCATTCCCTGGACCACTGAATGTGGGCAAGTGTGTCTGATAAAAAATGCTAAAAAACGGCAATTGATAGATTTAGAAGCCTGTGTTTTAGTATCAGAGCTGGAGTTCATATGCGAAGATGATGCCCTTAAGGCGAGCGAAGTTTGCCTTGATACCAAGGAGAGTGTGTGTCATTTTGAGATCAATCCATAGAGTAATAATAAAACTGCATTAGCTTATGCAGGGAAAGGATGTGTGTGTTGTAGACCAATGTGTAAATGCTTGCTAATTAATTAATGAAATTTATGACCAGACTGTGTTTAATGACTCTAATATGTGTGCTTGCAATGTAGTTATTGTAGTTATCCTGGTGCTGCTTATTTGCAGCTGACTAAAGACGACTTTGTGGTATTAAATAGGGAATTCTTGTCAATGCAAGCCGCTCTGGCTGTATTACAGCAGTATTACAACGTATCACACCAGTATCATCATATCCAGGAGTGAACCCTTGAGATTTACAAGCTAATGAGTTGTGGCAGGGCGATGTCACACATATATGGACATGGGGCCGACTGCGTTTTGTGCATGTTAGCGTGGATACCTTCTCAGGGGGTCTGGTAGCCTCTGCACATACGGGAGAAAAGGCACACGATGTGAAATGCCACTGGTTAAGATGTTTTGCTGCTATGGGCCTTCTGAAAAGAATTAAAAATGATAACGGTCCTGCTTATGTTTCACAAACAATATCTATTTTACTACAACACTGGAGTATACAACATGTTACTGGAATATTGCATTCTCTCGTTGGAAAAGCCATTATCGTATGTGTTCATGGGACTCTCAAGGCTACGATAAATAAACAAAAAAGAAGGAATCATATGGAGCATGTTACTCCACAGGAACAGTTAGACAACCCATTGTATGTACTTAATTTTTTGAATCGTTCTGATCATCAGTTATTTGCAACAGCAGCTGCCCAACAATTCGGGTGGGTCCCTCCATTTGTGGCTCAACCAAAGGTATGGTATAAAGAATGTGGGGAGTCGCAATGGACCTGCCCTGTAGAACTAATAACGTGGGGAAGGGGATATGGATGTGTTCTTCTTCCCACAGGTCCTCGCTGGTTACCAGCAAAAACTGTAAAGCCTTACTTGACGACAGAGGAGTCACAGCCACAGGAGAATTGCAGCCAAGCACAGGAGTCGAAAACCAATGAGCCATTGGAGTGAATCATGAATCATTTTTCAACATTTGGTGCAGTAGGGAATAGATGTGGTGATGTTTGTAGTTTTATTCTGTTATGTACATGGATCTTAACCTATATAATTAACAGCTTATGCTTTTATTTGCATTGATCTCTACCTATATAATTAGTAGTTTATGCTCTTAACCTGTATGATTAATATGGATATCCAATATAGAATATTGTGGATGTTTTTATGTGTGATGAGTATACCTATAACCTTCACACAACTTTACTGGATTCATAGTGGGATCCATCCCCTCCAATTGACAATAACGGCATATGGATTAAAAAAAAAATCTCAATTATTGACTAATAGCAACCATTCTGAGACTAATTTGACCATTCTTCACACTCAGAAGGTTATGATATGCATTTCACATCCATGCGTTTTTTTTTATTAGTATCTAATCTGAGTATCACAAATTGTAATTTTTTTTTGTGTGTAACAAGTAAGTATTAATCATAAAAAAGTGAACAATGTGTATATGAATAAATATTATTATTCATATGAAGCATATATATTATGAATAGATATGTTTTATATATATGGACAAATATGATTATTAATATAAACATATACATTATGAATTAATGTTATTATTAACAAGAAACATATATTACGAATATATATGTTTAGGAATATATGAATATATGGATAAATATAACTATTAATATAAAACATATATACTATGGATATATATAGTTCATGAATATGAATATATATAAATAAATACAAGTGTACATATATAAATATGATATATATATATGGGTATGTGTATGGAGATATGAAAAAATATATAATTCATATATGTAAATATGTATCTGAGAAAATATATATGAATATATATTCATATATATGTAAATCATATTTGAATAGATGTGAATATATATGTGAATATATACGAATAAATATAATTGCTCATATACATGAAATATGCAGGCCTTGATGAGGAGACTGCAAAAGGCTGAAGCTCAAATCAGGGCAGCTCCTTTTGTCAGCGGCCTGGCTAAACAAAACAGGGGGAGCCGTGGCAGACGGTGCCGCTTGAGATGGAACAGCGCTCTCCCATGACCTTGAAGGACCAGTGAATACTGGACCTCCCTTCGCTGTTCCCATGCAAAACTTACTGCAGGGAGTAATTGGAGATGGCACGGAGCCAGCTGATTACTGGCATCTGCAAGGCCACAAATGCATAGCTGATGAGATAATCTTGTGTGTAATCAGTAATACTCTTGGCTCATTTAGCAACCATCTTCACGTGCTTTTTGCAAATAAGGAATTATATCCAGGACAGTAAGGTATATAAGTTGTATTTGATGCTCGAGAGAAGGTCTTTGGTACATTACACTTGAGTCCGTGTGCATCATATGCTGCAATCTGCCAACAACCTCCTTCTCTTCCCCCTTACATGTCTGGTTTTGCCAGACACCGCACTCTCATTCCCAACTCCATAAGGGAGCATGAAACTCCACTGCCTGGCATTGGAATGGATAGTCATTTCTACAAAAGAAACATTGTTCCTTTCTGGGTGTGGCTTCAGAGGTTCCCTTCGTGTCCAGAGAGTGATGGAACAAATGAAAGGAAGGAATGGAAGGAAGAGTGATGAAAGTAATGGGAAAAAGGAAGAAAAAAAGAATAGCGATAAAAAAGGATACGAATAAAAAAAAGAAAAGAAAAGGAAAAAGAGAAAAAGAATGAGAACAAGAATGAGAAAAGGAAAAGGAAAAGGAAAAGGAAAAGAAGAAAAAGTAAAATAGAAAGGAAAAGCAAAAAAAAAAAGAAAAAGGAATAGAGAAAAAGAATGAGCAACCATAGTTCCATATGAAAGTATTTATAATAATCTATGTGCTCAAAACTGCCATGCATCAATTTCCTTCTGGCATCCAGACTGAGGAGTGAACAGCAGCAGATGGCCACAGTGACCCAGACTCTTGTGTCCACACAGCTGGTCAACATCGGAAGGGCCCCAAGGGCCTGGGAGGCCGTTTCTCCTCTCCCGGGCTCTCCAGAGCGAGGAGCCCAGAGCCGACCAGTTCCATACGGAATGTGACCGTGTGATTAAGGGCCTCGAAAATCTCTCTTATGAGGAAAGACTAAGCGAGAAGATTGAGAGGGGATCTTCTCCACATGTACAGGCAGCTGAGGGGAGAATGTAAAGAGGATGGGGCAAACGTGTTCTCTGTGGTGCTGAGGGAAGGACACCTTCCCCCTGCATGTGGACACCTGGGCGGCTGCTGCACGCAGGGCCCAGCTGCACCCTGGGGACAAAGGTGCCTCTGGAAGCTGGTGCAGGGCAGAGAGCAGCTGTGGGACACTGTGAATATACTTATAACCTTCACACAAATTTACTGGATTCATAGTGCGATCCATCCCCTCCAATTGACAATAACGGCATATGGATTTTTTAAAAAAACCAAAGTTTCTCAATTATTGACTAATAGCAACCATTCTGAGGCTAATTTGACCATTCTTCACACTCAGAAGGTTATGATATGCAATTCACATTCATGCAATTTTTTTTTTTTAGTATCTCTCTGGGTATCACAAATTGTCATGTTTTTCTTTGTGTAACAAGAAAGTATTAATCATAAAAAAAGGTGAACAATGTGTATATGAATAAACATTATTATTCATATGAAGCATATATATTATGAATATATATGTCTTATATATATGGACAAATATAATTATTAAGATAAACACATACATTATGAATAAATATTATTATTAACATGAAACATATATTACGAATATATATGTTGAGGAATATATGAATATATGGATAAATATAACTATTAATATAAAACATATATACTATGAATATACGTAGTTCATGAATATGAATATATATAAATAAATACAAGTGTACATATATAAATAAGGTATCTATATATGGGTATGTATATGGAGATATGAAAAAATATATAATTCATATATGTTAATATATATGAGAAAATATATATATTCATATATATGTAAATCATATATGAATAGATATGAATATATATGTTAATATATACGAATAAATATATTTGCTCATATACAGGCCTAGATGAGAAGACTGCAAAAGCCTGAAGCCCAAATCAGGGCAGCTCCTTTTGTCAGCGGCCTGGCTAAACAAAACAGGGGGAGCCGTGGCAGACGGTGCAGCTTGAGATGGAACAGCGCTCTCCCATGACCTTGAAGGACCAGTGAATACTGGACCTCCCTTCGCTGTTCCCATGCAAAACTTACTACAGGGAGTAATTGGAGATGGCACGGAGCCAGCTGATTACTGGCATCTGCAAGGCCACAAATGCATAGCTGATGGAATAATCTTGCGTGTAACTAGTTAGACTGTTGTCTCATTTCACAACCATCTTCACATGCTTTTTGCAAATAAGGAATTATATCCAGGACGGTACAGTATATAAATTGTATTTGATGCTCAAGAGAAGGTCTTTGGTACATTACACTGCAGTCCGTGTGCATCATATGCTGCAATCTGCCAACAACCTCCTTCTCTTCCTCCTTACATGTCTGGTTTTGCCAGATACCACACTCTCATTCCCAACTCCAGAAGGGAGCATGAAACTCCACTGCCTGGCACTGGAATGGATACACATTTCTACAAAAGAAACATTGTTCCTTTCTGGGTGTGGCTTCAAAGGTTCCCTTCGTGTCCGGAGAGTGATGGAACAAATGAAAGGAAGGAATGGAAGGAAGAGTAATGGAAGTAATGGGAAATAAGGAAGAAAAACAGAATAATAATAAAAAAGGATACAAATAAAAAAAGAAAAGAATAGGAAAAAGAGAAAAAGAAAGGAAAAGAGAATGGAAAAAAGAAAAGAAAAGAGATCGAGAACAAGAAAGAGAAAGAGAAAGAGAGAGAGAAAGGGAAAGAGAAAAAGAGAAAGAGAAAGAGAAAGAGAAAGAGAAAGAGAAAGAGAAAGAGAAAGAGAAAGAGAAAGAGAAAGAGAAAGAGAAAGAGAAAGAGAAGGAGAAGGATAAAGAGAAAGAGAAAGAAAAGGAAAAGAAGAAAAAGTAAAAGAGAAAGGAAAAGGAAAAGAAAAAGGAAAAGGAATAGAGAAAAAGAATGAGCAACCATAGTTCAGTATGAAGGTTTTTATAATAATCTATGACTGAACATGTCATGCCGTGCATGTGTGATGCCATGCATCAATTTCCTTCTGGCATCCAGACTGAGGAGTGACCAGCAGCAGATGGTCACAGTGACCCAGACTCTTGTATCCACTCGTCTGGTCAACATCGCAAGGGCCCCAAGGGCCTGGGAGGCCGTTTCACCTCTCCCGGGCTCTCCAGAGCCAGGAGCCCAGAGCCGACCAGTTCCATACGGAAGGTGACCGTGTGATTAAGGGCCTCGAAAATGTCTCTTATGAGGAAAGACTAAGCGAGAAGATTGAGAGGGGATTTTCTCCACATGGACAGCTAGGTGTGGAGAGAATGGAAAGAGGATGGGGCCAACGTGTTCTCTGTGGTGCTGAGGGAAGGACACCTTCCCCCTGCATGTGGACACCTGGGCGGCTGCTGCACGCAGGGCCCAGCTGCACCCTGGGGACAAAGGTGCCTCTGGAAGCTGGTGCAGGGCAGAGAGCAGCTGTGGGAGACGCTCTGCCCTCGTGCGGCCCTGCAGCGCGGGGCCCTGCTCTTGGCAGCTCCTGCCTTCTCTGCGTGGCACGGAGCTTGCAGCTTGCTTTGCTGTGCTCTGAGCCCTGCGCACAGGGAGGGCCCCTTGGCAAGGGCAGCTCCTCTGGCCCAGCGCTCACCTGCAGTGCTCAGCATGGGCCTTCCTGGAGCTCTTTGTGCTGGAAATGGCAGGCAGCTCAGGCCACGGAAAGGCTGGGAAGGGCTGTAGGCAGCGCAAGGACACGAGTGTCCCACAGTATGAGCAGAGCAAATGGGCCATGCACAGGAAATGCCAGAGTCACTGTCGCTGGGAAAAGGAGGCGTGAGCAGGGCCGAGGAGCGGCTCGGGGGCTCCCGTGGAGCAGAGGCTCTTTGGCGGCTGCGCGGGCTCTTTGGCAGCAGCGCTGCCGTCATTGGTGCCCTGGCAGAGGCTTGGCGTGGCCAGCGCAGCCCAGAGGCCGGCAGAGGGGCTGAGGCAGCAGGTGCCCAGGCCTTGGGCGCTCCTGCGCCCTGTGCAGCTCTGCCCCGGCGCCGCGGCCCGCCAGAGCGCCCGCACACCTGGGCCAGGCTCCCGCGCGGCTGCTCCCCAAAGGCAGCGCGGAGCAGCGCCAAGGGGCCGGGCACAGCCCCAGCTCTGCCCGTGCAGCCGGCAGCAGGGACCATACCTGGGGGCTGCAGCCGGAGCTCTCCCAATCCATGGGCTCCTCTGTGCTGCAGCCGACCAGGCCGCTGCTCCCCATCATCTGGAAGAGAGCAGGAGACCTTGGTGGGGACAGTGCGTGCAGAGGAGGAAGGATAAGGGCATCCAGTGGCTGCAAGGGCTGTACCTGGCTGCTGCCAGAACTGAGCCACTCCATGGGCTCTGCTTCATTCAGTGCAGGACCCCCAGCTGTGTGCAGAGCCTGCGAGAGAGAAGGAAGAGTTTGCAGAAAAGGTGCCAGAGCAAAGTAAGGTCTGGCCCCAAGGTCTGTCTTCCTGCAGCGGGAAACGGGAAAGCAGGAACGGGCAAGAACCCGCGCCAGGTCTCCTCGGGTAGCCAAGACAATACCTCGAGGTTGCAGGTCGAACTCTCCCATTCCATGGGCTCCTCGACGCTGCAGCCATCCAGGCTCCAGGTGCCAGGAGGCTGGAAGAGAGCAGGAGAGCTTGTGGGGACGTCATAGTGGCAGATGTGGCTCTGTGTGCAGGGTCTCATGTCCCCTGCGTGCACAGGGCAGGCGGTGCAAAGAGCCAGGGCGCCAGGCTCAGGCAGCAGCCCCCGAGGCCTTGGCCGCTCCTGGCCCTGGCGCAGCTCTGCCCCAGCACCCAGGCCTGCCAGAGCTCCCTGCCACCTCTGCCACCAGCCCTGCGGCTGCTCTCGCAGAGCCAAGCGCCAGCCGTCCCCGCACAGCCTCTGCCTGCGCGCACAGTACCTGCCATGAGCTCTCCCACTCCATGTCCTCAACTTCAGAGTTATTCATTTTTTTTCACCCTCCTAACTCTGCAACAGAATGCAATTGTTTACATTTGCAGCCATAAGCACCAAGTGGTGCGCTATGGATTTGGGGCCTGCCCTGGGAGGCATCGTGCAGGCTGCCCTGGAGCCCCGCAGCTCCCCTGCATCTTGTGGGCACCACGGGTGGCCCCTGATGCTGCGTGGCCCTCCTGCTCACCTGGGCTTGCTGCTGCGTGGCCAGCACTGGGGCCACTGTGAGGCGCAGCCCTGGGAAGCTTCCGTGTTCCCGTGGCGATAACTGCCCCTCTGGGATGTTCCACTGCTGCGTGGGGGGAGGAGGACAGCGGCAGGGACCAGGGGGGCCACTGTGAGGAAGGGTCTGCGTGTACTGGACTCCCCCTGGCACTGCTGAGCCTGGCGGCAGAGAGCAGTGCGTGGCCTTGGGCTTGCTGGGTGCCAAGGATGTCTCCTCATGCAGCCCCATGGTGCTGCTGGTGGCTGCCTGCCCAGAGGCCAGGCTCCACTTGGGGCTCTTCTGCCACCCCTGCAAGCAGCCTTGAATACCTTGATCTTTCTTCCCTGCTCCACTCCCCTTACAGCCCAATAGACTCAAGGAAGTTTTGTTTTCCATGGTCGAGATGTGTTCCTTGGTAGCGCAAGGAGCGCCAAGGGCAGTTGTGCCCCGGGGCCAGGTGTGCATGTCCTCAGCAGAGCCCTTGTGAGTTGGTGCTGGCCTGGGAGCCCCTGGTGCTGCTGGGCTCCTTCTCTTGTCCTGCCGCGCACCTTGCAGGCGCCATGTGCTGTGGCTGAGAGCAGCCTTGGTGCAGCTCCTGCACTGCTGCCCCTACCACGGCTTCCTAGGGCTGCAGAGGGCAGAGCAGGCACAAATGTGCCCTCAGCAGCAGCAGGGACCTGCAGCTGCTGCAGCTCTGCCCAGCACTGGGCTACAGTTGTCACTTGCTAACGGAGGTGAATTCCCATCTCTTGGGTAAGGATGGGAATTCCAGGGCAGATGGAGCAGAGATCTCCCCGGTGCTGTCAGGTGTTTACCTCGCACAGAGGAAAACCCTCCAAAAGCAAGCAGCCCAAGCCCCACCACCAAAGTGCTGGAGCCCAGAGGAGCATCTTGCTGTTGGCTAACCTTGCTTGCTGGCATGCCGCAGTGCCCCTGCGAGGCAGAGCGCAGCTGCTGGGAAGGGGCTGGTGCCAGAGGTGCGCGGAGGGCTCTGGGTGGCTCCCAAGCAGCCGCAGGGCTGGTGGCACGGGGAATTGTCGGCAGGCATTTGTCTGCTGCCCTGGGAATGCTGGAGGGGAAGTGTGAAGCAGAGCAGTGTTCCCTGCAGGGAGGCGCGAGCAGAGGGCTGGGCAGCCAGCTCAGCCCCGTGGCTGTGAGGGCAAGTGCTGGGAGCCCCCTTGCCTGCGCGCGTGACGCCTGCAGAGCCCAGGTGTGCGCAGTGCTCCCATCGGCAGGAAAGGCGCTGGGAAGCCCTTGCCCCATGCAGGCTGCTTGCAGAGAAGCTGCAGCTCATCTGTCTCACGACTCGGGCCCAAGAGACCTTGCGAGCAACGTCTTTATTCTGTGAGTAGGCACTGCCCTCACTCAGCACTGACACTGCTCTGGCTTGTCCTTCACCAGCTTTACATACGGGGATCTCTGCAGGGCCCCTCTCTAGGAAGTGGGTTGTGGAGGTGCTGGAGGGATGTGCTTCTTGGAATCCTGTGGATTCATAGATCAGAAGGAGTCTTGCATGCTCCCTGGCCTCGTTTTAGGGAACGTCTAGAGCAGACTGACCCCTCTGCGTCAGAGAAGCTGCTGTTGCCTGCAGTGATGAGCTCAAAGCCAGGAAAACAGCCAGGAATACGAATTTCTACAAGCATGGCTTTGAAGTCAGATCCTCATTCTCATCGTGTCCAATAACATCCTTAATGAGAAGCTGGGGAGCTCGGGAAATGAGGTTTATATGACTGGAACACTGGCTGTTGACAGAGGTCTGAAGGTTGTGATCCGCAGTGCCGAGTGCAGTTGAAGGCTTGTGGCCAGTGGTATTCCACCAGGAAGAATGGTATTAAAGCCAGGATCAAAGTATTTACCACAAAGATTATCAGAGAATGAGATCTAAGGGCTCTCATTCAAAGAGTGGTTGCTGTATATCCAGTCGTACCTAAGCCTTCTACACTTAATCGCAATGATCATGTAGAGCCTCTCTTTTGCAGTACTGGATTGAGAACATGCTTTCTTTTATAACTTACAGAAAGAACAAAGTCGTAAGCTGCTCGCTTTTCAGAGCTCAGAGGGTGGTGATCAGTGGTGTGGAGCCTAGTTGGAGGTCTGTAGCTAGCGGTGTCCCCTCTAGGAGTCAGTCCTTGGTCCAGTCCTGTTCAATTTATTCGTCAATGACCTGGATGAAGGCACAAAGTGCTCCCTCAGCAAGTTTGCTGATGATACCCAACTGGGAGGAGTAGCCGATACCCCAGAGGGCTGTGCTGCCATCCAGAGGGACCTGGACAGACTGGACAACTGGGCAGTGAAAAACCTCATGCAGTTCAACAAGGCCAAGTGCAAGGTTCTGCACCTGGGGAGGAATAACCCCATACACCGGGACAGGTTGGGGACTGACCTTCTGGAGAGCAGCTCTGCAGAGAAAGACCTGGGTGTCATGGTGGACGACAAGTTGAGCATGAGGCAGCAGTGCGCCCTAGTGGCCAAGAAGGCCAATGGGATCCTGGGGTGCATTAAGAAGAGCGTCTCCAGCAGGTCGAGGGAGGTGATCCTGCCCCTCTGCTCAGCTCTGGTGAGGCCGCATCTGGAGTATTGTGTCCAGTTCTGGGCTCCACAGTAGAAGAGGGATGTGGAGCTGCTGGAGAGAGTCCAGCGCAGGGCCACAAGGATGATCAGGGGCCTGGAACATCTGCCCTATGAGGAGAGGCTGAGGGAGCTGGGCCTGTTCAGCCTGGAGAAGAGAAAGCTGAGAGGGAACCTGAGCAGTGTCTAGAAGTACCTCACGGGAGGCAGTGAGGAGGATGGTGCTGGCCTCTTTTCAGTGGTGGCCAGCAACAGAACTAGAGGAAACGGCCGGAAACTGAAGCATCAAAGGTTCCACAGGAACTTAAGGAAAAAATTCTTGACTGGGAGGATGACAGAGCACTGGAACTGGCGTCTCAGAGAGGCTGTGGAGTCTCCTTCTCTGAAGATCTTCAAAACTCGCTTGGATGCAGTCCTGTGCCACGTGCTCTAGCTGACCCTGCTTTGACCTCTAGAGGTCCCTTCCAACCTTGAGCATTCTATGATTCTACGATTTGTATTTATCCTACTTCCCCTGAGGCACAAACTCAGTCTGTCTGATCCAGAGGCCGTCCTTCAATCTGCCCTCACTGTGTCACAGCTGCTCTCTCAAATGACATCTCTGTAATAAAAGGGGATTTTGTCTGCACTGTGCCTGAAGGCTGGGCTCTTCTTCCCAAGCTGGAGTCAAGAATGTGCTCAGTGAATTGCACCCATAAAGACCCTCTTGCCATGCCTGGGTGTGCATGGGCCAAGGGGCATCAGCTCGTATAGCGATGGGAATGAGGGTTGGATTCAGATGCCGCTTATGGGTGCCCAGTGCCCTGGAGAGGATGAGTGCTCAAGAAGTATCTCCCAGGGACTGTCCCAAATAGTAACAGCCTGGTGACAGATGTCTATTCTTCAAGAAGGGATAACCTTCAAGAAGGGATAACCACCTGGAGAGCAGAAGGGATCTCCAGGGGCAAAACGTGTCTGAGTCAGGTTTTGAGTGGAAACTCACAAAACCACGTGGAGTCACCCAAGAGTAAAGAGCCAAACCGAGCAGTGCCCCAAATCAGGGCTCTCAGGAGTGGCAGCAGCCTGGGTCTAATCACACCTCCAAACACATCCTGAGTCATGTGAAATACCCTGGGATTTCTCCAAGCATCCTCCACAGTCACACACCCTGGGGAGGAGGTGGTCAGTTGCAGTGACTGTGGTCCAGCTGGCTCTGCCCTGACCATCATGGCCAGTGTGGAGTCACCCTGTGTCCCCACAGCTGCTCACCCTACAGAGCAGCACTGCCAGCCCAGGATGCTGCAGGGAGCACAGGAGAGGGGTGCAGGAACGGCCAGGGCACCATGGGCTCACAGACCTGGGAAAAGGCTCTCTGTGCAGCAGAGACATTTCCAGAGCAAAGCAAAGAAGCAGTGACTCCAGAGCAAAGCAAAGAAGCAGTGATGAGCTTGTGGGGACAATAAATACAAAACTGTTCCCATGGGTTTCAGCTTGGGCAGGCCACTCTGCCACTGGAGACGCTTGAGGAGCCCCAGAGCCAGGACCCCTGTGCTGTGCAGGGGAGAGGGGCTGCCCTGAGGGGCTGCAGGCAGTCAGGGTAACGGATCTCCTGGTCGTGAGAGACCTGGCGTCCAAGGAACACTCCCCGCGTGGTGTTTCACCTAATCTGCTGCTACTGCAAGAGCCCTGGGGTCACTCTGAGAACCAGTCAAGAGCACAGATGCGTGCCAGCAGTATCAGTGACGGGGAGCCCCATTTTGCTGGGTCTCCTGCCCACCCCAACCACCTAGACCAGTGTGGAGTTAGGAGTCACCCCATGCCTTATGGCCCCACAGCCCCACTTGTCTCCCTGCAGATTTTCTGACACCAACTGACACGGGGAGAAAAAGCTACAAAAGGGGTTTATTTGAAGCAGGCGATGGCTGCGGGCGATGTTGGCGAGTATGGTCTCTCTGGGCACATGGGTGCTACAGGACACAACAGGGCAGCATCTCTGTAGCCCTCAGGACACAGCAACCTTCGCTCTCTCTCTCGGCTCTGCTCCAGCCCCCATCTCAGGGTCCCTGTCTGGAACATGCATCCGCTCGCTGCTCCTCTCGCTGTCCCGGGATGCAGCAGCAGCAGAACGCTCTGCGCAGAGCTCGAAGCGCCGTCCTGAGCCGTGAGCGCCATCGCCGGGGAGCTGCAACGTCCGGGAGGGCGGCGATGCCTGTGGTGGGAAGCAGAGCTGTGGGCAATGGGCTGCACGGGTGCAGGGCTGCACCTGCCTGTCCCTGCCACCAAGGGCTTCCCGAGGGGTTCTGTCCTCGGCACAGCAACTCCCGAGCGCTTCCTGCTGCCGATCTCGGTGCCACCCCCTGTGCCAGGACAGGCCACTGTTCCCAGCAGGGCTCTCCACCCGGGTACGTACCTGGCTCAACGTCGGGTGTGGGGCTGCAGGAGGAGGGCTTCTCCTCCTCCTCTTGGGGCTCCAAGGCCACCTGCATGGGCAGAGCAAGAACACGCACCCGTCAGCCATCAGCTGGCCCTGCTGAGGGTCCCAGTGCCCCACGTTGCACAATGGCAAAGGGTTTGGATCAGAGGAGGCTGCCCACGGCTGCACGTCCCAAGGGAAGGGACCTGCGGCTGGCACGGCAATGGGACAAGGCTCGTTGTGGGGCCGTAGCAGAGGGCTGGGCAGGGGGAAAGGAAGGCAGCCGGGGGCGTGTGTGGCACAAGGGGGCTGGTGCCCTGGTGTGGAGGGGGCTGCTGCTGGGGCTGCCTCTTCCCTCCTCGCTCGGCATCCAGACCCCAGGGCTGAATGCGACGTGGGCTGGAGCAGACTTCATCCCTGTGCCTTTGGCACTTGGAAACGGAGAGAAGCCGGCATCTCCCCATGGAGACATGGCAGAGGATAAATGCCTGGGGGTGACAGTGGGATGCCATGGGCAGGGGGGCTCCAAGGAAATGGGGTAACTCTGGGCACCCCCCACACAGCTCCCACGGCAGCTCCCGGGGATGGTGAGGACAGGGAAGATGCTGCTTGCTCACCTGGGCAGCAGGGCCTGCAGTCGGGGGAGAAGCTGCTGCTGTTGTTTCCTTCAGCAGGATTTCCTTGGGAGACGGGCTGCTGCTCATCTCATCCCAAGGGTTTTCAGCCGAAGGAGAAGCCTCTGGTGCAGGTTCTGGAGGAAGTGATGGAGACGGAGGAGCATTTTCCCCTGCATGCTGGATGAAGTTGCTGGATGCAGGGGAGGCCTCTGGTTCTGCTCCTGCACTTGCTGCTGGTGGGACAGGCACGCTGTCCTCTGCGTGCAGAAAGCTGTTGGCCAAAGGAGGTGCTCCTGGCTCACCGCCCCTGGGCATTGCTGGCTCAAGGCTCTCCACGTGGCCAGGTGCCTCGCTCACAGTCTCTGTGGTGCTGACATGGGGCGAGCAGGGCACCTTCTCGTGCTCCGTCTCCTTGTCCACAGCCGGGCTGCAGAGGCTGGCTCTGACCCAGGTCAAAGAGTTAATTTCCTCCACCTCCTCTTCCCCAACCTCCTCCTCCTCATCAGTGTCCTCTACTCTCTCCTCCTGCAGTGCTCCCAGGCCTCTCGGCGCCTCCCGGGTTGGGGCATGAGCATAGAGCCGCTCCAGCACCTCCCACTTGCAGCTTGCGCCTTTGAGGAGCTCCACTCGCGTAATCTCTGGTCTCCAGAGGTCATAGAATGAGTTTCTGGCAAGGAGCTAAAAGGAGAGAGGGAGGTTTGTGAAGGGAGGAAAGGCCTCGTGGGGCTTCGCCAGTGCTTTGACAAGTCGGCTGTCCCGCACGGCGCGGCACAGCTGCTGGCCACAGCACCGGGAGGGCTCCCCCATGGCCCAGCACTCCCTGGCACTCACCTCCTTGGGTTTGGCATTGAGTGATCCTGCCAGCGTCAGGGAGAAACGGTTGCCACGGCCCTCCTCCTGCTCGTCCTGCCTCTCTCTCAGGTTCTGCTCCCTCATTGGAAAAGCTCCTTCTCGGAGCTGGGCCAAGCTCTGTCCAGTGCGCTGCAGGCAGCTCCTCTCCAGCTCCTCCAGCGGCTCTGTTCTGATGCTGAGCACAGCCAGGTAGCGTGCAGTGTTGTCTTCATGCACGTGCACTGGCCTTCCTTGGAGGTAGCACATGATCTCCAAGGGCTGCTGCCGTGTCCGTGATGTCCGTACTCTCACTGGCCCACTTGGGCAGCTTAGTCCGCTAGGCCAGCTCGGCCAGCTAGGAATGCTGCACTGGAATTGTCCCCGATGACTGTAGGGATCAGGCCCTGTCTGAGGTGCAGAGGATGATGTGCTGGGGCACCACTCTATGCTCTGGAGCTGCCATGATCTTGCCTGGGAGTCTTGATGGATGACGCGTGCCAGTGCGTGTGGGGGCACAGGTACAGCAAGCTCCATCCTAGCTCTGTTGGCATCAGGCTGTGTTGGCTCCCGTGGAGAGGGCGATGGCGTTTCCTGAGGCCTTCCAAGGCTGGTGGAGGGCTGCGGCTCTTGCACTGTGGAGGGGACATCGCTGGCCTTCTCCTCCACAACCTGCAATGAAGGCCACCACAAAGGCAGTCCTTACTGCCATCCTTGGTCCCTCCCTCCATCCTTCCCAACGGGAAACCTCCGGCAGCCTCTGACCCCCTTGACGATGGCTCAGCCATGCAGGTGGCTGCTGCCCTGCTCCCAAAGGCTGCCTGGGGAGAGGGCTCGTGCCTATGGGCAAGCCTTGGGCAAAGGCAGCTCCTCGGAGAGCCCGAGGCGGGTGCGTGCAGGCTACCGTGCAGAGCAGCGCTCGGCCTGCCGGGCACAGAGACCTCCTGGTGTCTCCCAGCACGTCCCGCCTGCTTCTCGGCCCCATGGGGAGTCAGGCAGAGGCTCGGCCTCCACCGCCGCTCAGCTCTGTACCTGTGCGATGCCGTGTTCAGAGGGGCATGAGCCCTGAGGGTCGGGCAGTGGCGACAGCCGGTCCCTTTGGTGGGACGAAGCCGGGCTCCCGCTGCGCTGCACTGCTGCGGGCAGCTCCTGCTGGCCCACCTGTGGGGAGAAGGAGGCCCATGATGGGGACACTTGTGTTGGTACGAGCAGCTCTAAAGCACAGGAAACCCCAGCCTCGTGTTGGAGGGAACCTCCTGGCTGAGCACAATGCGGCTGTGCGTGGCCTGGACCTGCTCTCTGCCCTCAGTACAGAGCTCATGGGGTTCATGCGGGCCTTGCAGCATCCAGATCAAAGAATCATAGAATCACTATGTTGGGAAAGTTCTCCAAAACCATTCAGTCCCACTGTAAACCCCTCAACCCCATGTCTGCTAAACCATCGCTCTAAAGTGCCTTATCTGCGCATTTCTTGAAGGCTGCCAGGGACAGCGATTCTACCACTTCCCTGGGCAGCCTCTTCCAATGCTTCACCACTCTTTCCACCTGGAAAGTTTTCCTAATATTTAACCTGAGCCTCTCCTGGTGCAACCTGAAGCCATTCCCTCTTGTCTTATAGATAGCTATTTCTGGGAATAGATCAACCCTGCCTCACTACAACCACCTCTCAGGTTCTTCCGCAGAGCAATAATGTCTCCGTTGAGGCTCCTAGATAACCCCAGCTCTCTCAGCCACTCCTCATAGGGTCCATGCTCCAAAGCCTTCACCAGCTTTGGTGCCCTTCTCTGGGCACACTCCAGTGCCTGCATGGCTTTTATTTTTACTTTTTCTAGTGATGGGCCCAGAACTGAACGCAGTGTTTGAGGTGCAACATCACCAGCATCAAGTACAGGGGGAGAGTGCAGGTCAGGGTGCTTTTCGCATGCCCAGGAATGCATGTCCCCTTGCTGGAGGAGCTCCTGCCCGGCTATCTTGACCCAGGGCTCCTTCCCCGCCACCCCTGTGCTCTCCATGCAGGTCCTGTCCCTGCCTCCCAGCTCTCCCTCCAGCCCCAACACTCACCTCACTCATGCACTCTTGCACACTAGAGTTCCCTTCCATGGATGAGGTGCAGGCGTTCGCCTGCTACTCCTTCTCCATCTCTAGGAACCTCTCTGAGGACCTCTTGCACGGGCACCAAGGGGAGTTGCTCCCTGCTGGTTGCGCCGCAATCCTCAGAGTGAAGACCCCAGCAGGGACACGGTCATCTTGGGGACTGCCCCATCACAGTGGCCTGTGGGTGTGATGTCACCCCCATCACAAAGCCCTGGGAGTCACCATGGGGACACCAGGCACCTCCTCTCCCCACTCCTGAGCAGGTCCCTGGGGCGCAGGACGAGTTGTCCCCTCCACAGCTCTGTGTTCCCTGGGCCTTGCAGAGGCTGCCCCTTGTCAGGTGCTCCGTAGCAGACACCCACCACGAGGCCACCCCCGTCCTCGCCCCTGTGCTCTCGATTGCCTCTTGGTTCACCCCAAGGCAGAGCTCCCTGCATCCCACTGCTCCCTCCCTGAGCTTCTCTTTCCCACATCACCTCGTGGCTATTCCTTGCCATCCCAGGCCATCACTTCCTCACTCTTTTTGGAGTCTTCCTCCTCCCTGAGTTGCTCCCACTTTGAGGATCTCCCCACCAGCGTGGCCACCTGCTCGACCATCAGGTCAGCACATGGGAACAGCCGCGTTTTACACCCCCCCAGCTCCATGTGACGCCAACCCCCAACCGGCCTCCACGAAAAGACAAAACACTTGGGACTCTGGTGCTTAGGTTCCCCACATGGGCTTGTTTCTTCTCATGCTCATTTACCACCCCCAAAATTCCTGCCCTGTGGGTGCAGCATTGAGTGGTAAGAGTGGAGAAGGGAGTTAATACTATTTATTAATTGCAATCAAAATGTAAATAAATCGTTCTTGTCCCATCTAGGTGCACTGCCTAGCTAAGAGACATTAGCTATCATCTCAATATGTAAGAAATTGTTATAGGTTTTATTGATATATACAGGTTTTTAATGAGGTTGTACAAGTGGAAATGAGTGGCAAGGATACGGCAAGTATAGGAGAACACTTAAAGGAAGGGGAAGAAGGGAAAGCATGGGAAAATTACTAGAAGCATAGGGAAAAGTGCAGCAAATGAGCGCAAGAGTTGGAAAATAATAGAAGGCAAATATAAGCACTGGAAAAAGATTGAAATGGTGGGAAAAAGTGCAAAAGCATTGGAGAAGTGCCCAGATCTTGGAAAATAGGGAAAAACATGGGTAAGGAACGATAGCGTAGGAATATGGTCAAAAGTGCAGGAATGGTTGCAAAAGTGGAAAAAGAGTGAAGTGATGGGAAAAAAAGGAAAGTGCAAAAAGAACACAGAGCTCGGTAATATTGAGAAAGCATGGGAATAGAAGGAGAGGTTGGGGAAAAGACAAAAGGGTAGGAAAATCTTCACAAGTGTGGGAAAATGGTCACAAACATGGGAGGGAATGTTTGTGAAAGAGAAGGAAAAAAAGTCAAATCATGGGAAAACTATCAAAGTAGAGGAAAATGTGAGAAAAATGTGGGAAGAAGTGGCAAAGTGTAAGAATACCAGTAAAAATTAATCTGTGGGGAAAACCTCCAAAGAAGGAGAAAAACAGACCGTGTGTGAAGCCTTGTGGAAGGGTCCAGGGTCCCCCATATCTCCAGCGTGCCCTTGCTCTCAGAAGGCGTCTGCCCCCAGAGAGGAGGGACGCTCTTGCCTTCTTGTCACCGCCAGGTGCCTGCAATGTGCCCCTGCTCTGCTGCCTGTTGCTGAGGGTCCCCAAGGCAGCCCCAATCTCTGCAGACCCCTCTCCTACCATGGAGCAGGTCTGCCTGTGCGGTGCCTGGAGACCCCAGCAAGGCTGCGCTTAGAGGTGAAGGTGTCACTGTCCTTGGTGAAAGTCTGACTGGGGCCAAGGTCAAGAAAGGACAAGAGACAACAAGGACAAGCAGCAGCAAAGGGAATTTCAAGAGAGTTTAAGGACAAACAAATAATAATTTTTGTAGCTGAGCAGCACTGGGACAGGAGCCAGGAGATTTTCCTGGTGAAACCACCTACCAACCTGATACAAGAGTAAAGTTAGCCCTTCCCAGAGCAACCTGGTTGCCTCCTGCCTCAAGAGGAAAGCCTGTGTGCAAAAGGACAAAGCAGGGGATTCTGTAAACTCTCACTTTAGCAAGGGCATTGAAAAGGTTTCTCATAGTCTCCTAGTCAATTTGGTGAACTGATCTGCAGAGGATCAGTGGACCATAAGGGGGGTGGATGGAGCATCAGGCTCACTGAGAACAGTGATCAGCAGTACAGTGCTGCCAAGCGGCAGCTGGCTATTAGTGGCATCCCTCAGTGATCAGCATGTGGGACAGGACTGCTTCATCATAACATCATAACATCAAGTTAGTGAAGAAGTCCCTGTATCTGGTCAGCCTGTGATTTGGCAGCCTGAGGTCACCCTTAGCCCATTTCCTCTTCATTTCCTCTAGGGGTGTGAAGGGTTTCAGTGGAGGGAGTGATAGAAGGTGTTAAGGGTGCAGCGACTAGCACAGAGACCTTGGGGTGATGTGCCTCTCCCATTTCTGAAGGACGCTTGACTGTACATAAGGAGGACTAGGCCTAAGGCAGTGGTGGCATCCAGTTGTTTGGGCAGGAGGCTCCAAGGCCCCTTTGCAGCCCCAGCTCTTCTTGCCCCATGGTGCAGGCAGTGGCCAGAGAGCGCAGAGAAGGACCTGGGGTGCACAACAAGTTGACCAAGAGCCAGCAATGTGCCCTTGTGGCCAAGACTGTCCTTGGTGTTTTGGGCTGCGGTAGGAAGAGTGTTGGGAGCGGGTCCAAGGAGGGGATCCTGCCCGTCTCCTCAGGCCCTGGGGACGCCACATGTGCAGGGCTGCGACCAGCTGTTTGTTCCCCAGGACAGGAGGGACATGGAGCTACTGTGGAGAGTGCAGTGTAGGGCTCTGGAGACAATGAGGGGATGGGAGTATCTTTACTGTGGGGAGAGACTGTGAGAGCTGGGTCTGTTCAGCCTGGAGGAGAGAAGGCCAAGAGGGATGTTATTAAGCAGTAAAAATGCCTTTAAGGGAGGGTGTCAAGAGGAGGAGTCCAAACTCATTTTATTGCTGGCCCATGCTAGGTGAAGGGGCAAGAGCCACAAGCTGGTGCACAGGAAGGTCCCTCTAAATAGGAGGAAAGAGCGGCTGGCAGTGAGGGTGACACAGCATCGGCACAGGTTGCCCAGGGGGTTGTGGACTCTCCTTCTCTGGAGGCTTTCCAAATCCTCCTGGATGTGATCCTATGCAATGTGATTGAGTTTGGAGTAGGTGATCTCCAGAGGTGCCTTCCCGTCTCAACGCTTCTATAATTCTGTGATTCTGTCAGCGTGGGCCTTCCTGGAGCAGAACAATATAAGAAACAAGAACAATAATAAAACCAATATTATTAAAACTAACAACAAGATTATCAACAAGAACAAATACTACTATAAAAGATTCTTCAGGGACATCCAAATAGGGGTTATGGCTGCAGTCCCTCATGCCCAGCGCTTCCAGGCAGCAGCCAGAGTGAAGGGGAGCTTGGCCTGCAAGGGAAAAGGAGGCATCAGCAGGGCCGAGGAGCGGCTCGGGGGCTCCCGTGGAGCAGAGGCTCTTTGGCGGCTGCGCGGGCTCTTTGGCAGCAGCGCTGCCGTCATTGGTGCCCTGGCAGAGGCTTGGCGTGGCCAGCGCAGCCCAGAGGCCGGCAGAGGGGCTGAGGCAGCAGGTGCCCAGGCCTTGGGCGCTCCTGCGCCCTGTGCAGCTCTGCCCCGGCGCCGCGGCCCGCCAGAGCGCCCGCACACCTGGGCCAGGCTCCCGCGCGGCTGCTCCCCAAAGGCAGCGCGGAGCAGCGCCAAGGGGCCGGGCACAGCCCCAGCTCTGCCCGTGCAGCCGGCAGCAGGGACCATACCTGGGGGCTGCAGCCGGAGCTCTCCCAGTCCATGGGCTCCTCTGTGCTGCAGCCAACCAGGCCACTGCTCCCCATCATCTGGAAGAGAGCAAGAGACCTTGGTGGCGATGTTGCATGGGGAAGAGGAAGGAAAGGGCATCCAGTGGCTGCGGGGGCTGTACCTGGCTGCTGCCATAGCTAAGCCATTCCATTGGCTCAGGAGCACTAAGCGTTTGTGCCCCATGTGTATTTGGAGTCTGCAAGAGAGAAGGAGGGGTTTGGAGGGCAGGTCAAAGATCTGGAAGGATCTAGCCCAAGGACCGCTCTTCCTCCAGCGGGAAGCAGGAAAGCAGGAAGGGGCCAGCCACAGCCCCAGCTCTCCCCGTGCAACCGGCAGCAGGGGCATTACCTGCAGGCCACAAAAGGAGCTCTCCCACTGCATTGGCTCCTCCACGTTAGTATGGCTGATCAAGCTGTGGATGCCCGGACTCTGAAAGAGAGCAGGAGAGCTTGTGGGGACGGTCAGAGTGGCACGGCTGGCTCTGTGCATGGGGCCTCGTGTCCCCTGCGTGCATAGGGCAGGCGGTGCACAGAGCCAGGGCACCAGGCTCAGGCAGCAGCCCCCGAGGCCTTGGCCGCTCCTGGCCCTGGCGCAGCTCTACCCCAGCACCCAGGCCTGCCAGAACTCCCTGCCACCTCTGCCACCAGCCCTGCGGCTGCTCTCGCAGAGCCAAGCACCAGCCGTCCCCACACAGCCTCTGCCTGTGCACACAGTACCTGCACAGAGCTCTCCCAATCCATCTCTTCAACTTCATATTTTTCCATTTTTTTCACTCTCCTGACTCTGCAATGGAATGGAATTGTTTACATTTGCAGGCATGAGCACCAAGTGTCGCACAGTGGCTTTGGGGCCTCCCCCGGGAGGCATCGCGCAGGCTGCCCTGCAGCCCCACAGCTCCCCTGCATCTTGTGGGCACCATGGGTGGCCCCTGGTGCTGCGCGGCCCTGCTGCTCACCTGGCCTTGCTGCTGCGTGGCCAGCACTGGGGCCACTGTGAGGCGCAGCCCTGGGAAGCATCCGTGTTCCCGTGGCGATAACTGCCCCTCTGGGATGTTCCACTGCTCCGTGGGGGGAGGAGGGCAGCGACAGGGGCCAGGGGGGCCACTGTGAGGAAGGGTCTGCGTGTGCTGGACTCCCCCTGGCACTGCTGAGCCGGGCGGCAGAGAGCAGTGCGTGGCCTTGGGCTTCCTGGGTGCCAAGGAGGGCTCCTCACGCAGCCCCATGGTGCTGCTGGCGCCTGCCTGCCCAGAGGCCGGACTCCACCTGGGGCTCTGCTTACACCCCTGCAAGCAGCCTTGAATGCCTTGATCTTTCTTCCCTGCTCTATTCCTGCCCTTACAGCCCGATGGACTCAAAGTTGTTTTGTTTTCCATGGGCGAGACGTGTTCCTTGGTAGTGCAATGAGCGCCAAGGGCAGTTGTGCCCTAGGACCAGGTGTGCATGTCCTCAGCATAGCCCTTGTGAGTTGGTGGTGGCCTGGGAGCCCCTGGTGTGCTGCTGGGCTCCTTCTCTTGTCCTGCCATGCACCTTGCAGGCCCCATGTGCTGTGGCTGAGAGCAGCCTTGGTGCGGCTCCTGCACTGCTGCCCCTGCCACGGCTTCCTAGGACTGCAGAGGGCAGAGCAGGCACAAATGTGCCCTCAGCAGCAGCAGGGACCTGCAGCTGCTGCAGCTCTGCCCAGCACTGGGCTACAATGCTCACTTGCTAATGGAGGTGATTTCCCAGCCTTTGGGTAAGGACAGGAAAGCCAAGGGCAGGTGGAGCAGGAGATCCCCCTCACGCAGAGGAAAATCCCTCCAAAATCAAGCAGTGCAACCCCTGCACCAAAGTGCTGGAGCCCAGAGGAGCATCTTGCTGCTCGCCAAGCTTGCTTCCTGGCATGCCGAAAGGGGCTCCCGCTGGACAGAATAACCTCCTTCCTGGTCCCCAGATCTTGGCATCTCCCATGCCAACAGAAATGCTCTAAGCATCCCTGACATCACAAGCTCAGAAACAATAACCCTGCTTATCCAGTGTCACCTTTTTTCTAATTAAAGACCAAACTTCGTAAATATATTTTAAAATTGCTGACTTTCCCAAGTATGGAAAAGCTGTGTTGTGCTTGCTGAAGCCAAGGTGCCTTCCCCCTTAACTCTATTGGTGCTGGGAGTGCAATTGCAGGCTGAGTGTTTGGCTCCAGTTTTATCTGGGGCAATGGGCCAGGGATTATAGACAAAGGGGATTTATCCTCCTCTCCCTCTGCCTTCCCCTTCCCCAAACACTGTCTCAAAATACAGAATTGGGATCGTGTCAAACCCTGGTTCCTTTGGTTCCAACAGCAGTTCAGCAGCACACAAAGAGTTAAATTATGGCATGAGAGTTTAGCCATGTGTGAAGAGGCCACTTGGCTTTTAGCGGAGGATCTCTAAGCCGTGCGCCTGTTCCTGTGCTGCTCACGGTGGCATCGGGGAGGCCGGTGCGCAGGACAGGAGCTGCTCCCTGGGGCAGTGCAGCCCCGCGGCGCAGGGGACAGGGACACTGCGCCCTGGGCACCTGTGCAGAGCAGGGGGGGTCTTTCCTCAGCTTTGGAAGCAGCTTGGGAAACAGCCAAATACAGGGGTGGAAAGTGGGTTTGGTTGAACTTCCCAGCAAGTGAACAAACTCCCAAGAGCTGAGTGCTTAGCTCTAGGTTAGGGGATCAAGTGCAGCACGGGCAGCTACCAGGACACGTAGCCCCTCTTCCCCCGCACACCTCAGCCCCAGCCCAGCGCCCTCCTGCCAGCAGCCCGTGTGCTTGCGGTGCGCTCTGCGAGCCGCCGTGCCGGCCTCTTGTGCAAGCGCTGTGGCCTCCAGGGCCTCCGCTCCAAGGAGCCCCATCTCTATTGAAGCCATGGATGAGAAGCCCTGTGTCCCTGTCCACGTGGACGTCCATGGGAAGCCGTTGCTGTCCTTGGACAGCACAGGGATGTGCTGCCCTCACCAAACAGAGTTCCCACAAGGGGCCGCAGCACCCGCTCCCCACAGCCTCTGCAAGGGGCAGTGTGGGGCTGCTGGAGCAGCGCAGCAAGGTGTGCGGCCAAACGCACCCGTCTGCCAGCCAAGGCAGGCGCCCTCGCGCAGCGCCTCTCTGCAGGAGCACCGGGGCATGGCCTGGTACCAGCTGACACCACCATGGCCAGGCCAAGCCCGGGATGCAGCTGCCACTCGTTCCTTCCCACCCATTTCAATTGCAGGGTTTTGGTGACATTCCAGAAAAAAAATACTTTTTTGAGGAAATTGGGCTATAAGGGCAGGAGGGAAGCAGGAAAAAAAGATCAAGACACTCAAGGCTGCTTGCAGGGGTGGAAGCAGAGCCCCAAGTGGAGCCCGGCCTCTGGGCAGGCAGCCACCAGCAGCACCATGGGGCTGCGTGAGGAGCCCTCCTTGGCACCCAGCAAGCCCAAGGCCACGCACTGCTCTCTGCCGCCAGGCTCAGCAGTGCCAGGGGGAGTCCAGCACACGCAGACCCTTCCTCACGGTGGCCTCCCTGGCCCCTGCCGCTGTCCTCCTCCCCCCACGGAGCACTGGAACATCCCAGAGGGGCAGTTATCGCCACGGGAACACGGATGCTTCCCAGGGCTGCGCCTCACAGTGGCCCCAGCGCTGGTCACGCAGCAGCAAGGCCAGTGAGCAGCAGGGCCGCGCAGCACCAGGGGCCACCCGTGGTGCCCACAAGATGCAGGGGAGCTGCGGGGCTCCAGGGCAGCATGTGCGATGCCTCCCAGGGGAGGCACCAAAGCCACCGTGCGACACGCTGCTCATGGCTGCAAAAGTAAACATTTCCATTCCATTGCAGAGTCAGTAGAGTGAAAAAAATGGAAAAAGAAGTAGTTGAAGAGATGGAGTGGGAGAGCTCAGTGCAGGTACTGTGCGTGCAGGCAGAGGCTGCGCGGGGACGGCTGGCGTTTGGCTCTGCGAGAGCAGCCGCAGGGCTGGTGGCAGAGGTGGCAGGGAGCTCTGGCAGGCCTGGGTGCTGGGGCAGAGCTGCGCCAGGGCCAGGAGCGGCCAAGGCCTCGGGGGCTGCTGCCTGAGCCTGGCGCCCTGGCTCTGTGCACCGCCTGCCCCGCACACGCAGGGGACATGAGGTCCCACGCACAGAGCCAGCACTGCCACCATGACCGTCCCCACAAGCTCTCCTGCTCTCTTTCAGACTCTGGGAGCCCAAGGCCGGGGCAGCTGCAGTTGTGAGGAGCCCATGGAGTGGGAGAGCTCCAGCTGCAACATCCAGGTATTGCCCCTGCTTCTGGCAGCATCAGGAGATCTGGGGCTCATCACGGCCCCTTCCCTCTTTACTCTTTCTGAAATCAGGAAGAGAGGTCCTAGGAACCAAGGAGCGCTGGCTCTGGATCCTGCCCTGCAAAGGCCTCTTGCTCTCTTGCAGGCTCCATGCATGATAGGGAGCTCCACAGGGGACCATCCTGAGCCAATGGAGTGGCTCAGCTATGGCAGCAGTCAGGTACAGTCCTTGCAGGCACTGGACCCCCTTGTCCTTCCCCTTTCGCACGCACCGTCCCCACCAAGGTCTCCTGCTCTCTTCCAGACAATGGGGAGCAGTGGCCTGGTCGGCTGCAGCACAGAGGAGCCCATGGACTGGGAGAGCTCCGGCTGCAGCCCCCAGGTATGGTCCCTGCTGCCGGCTGCACGGGCAGAGCTGGGGCTGTGCCCGGCCCCTTGGCGCTGCTCCGCGCTGCCTTTGGGGAGCAGCCGCGCGGGAGCCTGGCCCAGGTGTGCGGGCGCTCTGGCGGGCCGCGGCGCCGGGGCAGAGCTGCACAGGGCGCAGGAGCGCCCAAGGCCTGGGCACCTGCTGCCTCAGCCCCTCTGCCGGCCTCTGGGCTGCGCTGGCCACGCCAAGCCTCTGCCAGGGCACCAATGACGGCAGTGCTGCTGCCAAAGAGCCCGCGCAGCCGCCAAAGAGCCTCTGCTCCACGGGAGCCCCCGAGCCGCTCCTCGGCCCTGCTCACGCCTCCTTTTCCCTTGCAGGCCAAGCTCCCCTTCACCCTGGCTGCTGCCAGGAAGCGCTGGGCATGAGGACTCTGGCCCTAGAATATTTTGTTGATTTTTATGTATGTAGTTTCACAGTAGTTTTGATTGTTTTTGATATTTTTATATTGTTATTGATATTGTTGTTGTTACTGTTATTAATATTATTGTTGTTATTGTTATTCTTTTTTGTTCTTCTTTAAATATATATTCCTGTATCATTGTTCATATGTTGTGTGTTTTTTCCAATCGAGCAGAGGTGCAAAAAGTATCCCCACTGCAGGTGTGTCTGTCGAGCCCCAGGATTTCAGGCACCAGGAGCAGGGGGCGACATTAAAAAGGTCCCTCTGGGACTTCCCTTCACACTTGGCCCTGGGGATGTCCAAAGGGGAAGGAGCCCCAGCCCCACCGCGGGGCTGCTCTCCACTCTCCAGGTGCCGCACACAACGTGTCCCCGCAGGGCCCAAGCCACAGGCAAAGGGAAGCTGTCGAGCCCCAGGGACATGGGGTCTGGAGATGCAGGGCCGAACTCCACGAGCCCCTGGGGGACACAGGGCCCCGCAGGGCTGGGACACGCTCAGGGACTGTGTCGTATCGGGCAGTGTCCCTGGAGGCAGCTGGTGCAGAAATGGGCTGCTGCCAGGAAGGGCCCCGTGCTGGGGACCACGATGGAGGCTGCTCTGTCCCTTGCCAGCCCCAGGAACAGGGATCAGGTCATCAAGGAAGGTCCTGCAGCTCCACGGTGGCTCTGTGAAGGGCCCATTTGCTCTGCTCATACTGTGGGACACTCATGTCCTGCCTACAGCCTTTCCCAGCCTTTCCGTGGCCTGAGCCGCCTGCCATTTCCAGCACAAAGAGCTCCAGGAAGGCCCATGCTGAGCACTGCATGTGAGCGCTGGGCCGGAGGAGCTGCCCTTGCCAAGGGGCCCTCCCTGTGCGCAGGGCTCAGAGCGCAGCAAAGCAAGCTGCAAGCTCCCTGCCACGCAGAGAAGGCAGGAGCTGCCAAGAGCAGGGCCCCGCGCTGCAGGGCCGCACGAGGGCAGAGCGTCTCCCACAGCTGCTCTCTGCCCTGCACCAGCTTCCAGAGGCACCTTTGTCCCCAGGGTGCAGCTGGGCCCTGCGTGCAGCAGCCGCCCAGGTGTCCACGTGCAGGGGGAAGGTGTCCTTCCCTCAGCACCACAGAGAACACGTTGGCCCTATTACATTATCCCCTCAGCTGGCTGTACATGTGGAGAAGATCCCCTCTCAATCTTCTCGCTTAGTCTTTCCTCATAAGAGAGAAGCTCGAGGCCCTTAATCACACGGTCACCTTCCAGATGGAACTGGTCGGCTCTGGGCTCCTGGCTCTGGAGAGCCCGGGAGAGGTGAAACGGCCTCCCAGGCCCTTGGGGCCCTTCCGATGTTGACCAGACGAGTGGACACAAGAGTCTGGGTCACTGTGACCGTCTGCTGCTGTTCACTCCTCAGTCTGGATGCCAGGAGGAAATTGATGCATGGCATCACACATGCACGGCATGACATATTTAGTCATAGATTATTATAAAAACCTTCATACTGAACTATGGTTGCTCATTCTTTTTCTCTATTCCTTTTCCTTTTTCTTTTCCTTTTCCTTTCTCTTTTACTTTTTCTTCTTTTCCTTTTCCTTTTCCTTTTCCTTGTCCTTTCTCTTTTCCTTTCTCTTTCTCTTTTTCCTATTCTTTTCTCTTTTTTCATTCGTATCCTTTTTTATTGTTTTTCTTTTTTTCTTCCATTTTTTCCATTACTTCCATTGCTCTTCCTTCCATTCCTTCCTTTCATTCGTTCCATCACTCTCTGGACATGAAGGGAGCCTCTGAAGCCACACCCAGAAAGGAACAATGTTTCTTTTGTAGAAATGTGTATCCATTCCAATGCCAGGCAGTGGAGTTTCATGATCCCTTATGGAGTTGGGAATGAGAGTGTGGTGTCTGGCAAAACCAGACATGTAAGGAGGAAGAGAAGGAGGATGTTGGCAGATTGCAGCATATGATGCACATGGACTCCAGTGTAATGTACCAAAGACCTTCTCTTGAGCATCAAATACAACTTATATACCGTACTGCCTCTGATATAATTCCTTATTTGCAAAAAGCATGTGAAGATGGTTGCTAAATGAGCCAACAGTCTAACTAATCACGCGCAAGGTTATCCCATCAGCTATGGATTCGTGGCCTTGCAGATGCCAGTAATCAGCTGGCTCCGTGCCATCTCCAATTACTCCCTGCAGTAAGTTTTGCATGGGAACAGCGAAGGGAGGTCCAGTATTCACGGCTCCTTCAAGGTCATGGGAGAGCGCTGTTCCATCTCAAGCTGCACCGTCTGCCACGGCTCCCCCTGTTTTGTTTAGCCAGGCCGCTGACCAAAGGAGCTGACCTGATTTGGGCTTCAGGCTTTTTCGCTCTTCTCATCTAGGCCTGCATATTTCATGTATATGAGTAATTATATTTCTTCATATATATTCATATATATATTCATATCTATTCATACATGAATAATTTTTTCATATATGAATAAATATATATATTTCATATACTTTCATATATATTTTCTCATATATATTTTTTCATATATGAGTTATATTTTTTCATATATCCATATACATACCCAAATATATATATTATATGTATGTATGCTTCTATGCTTGTATTTATTTATATATATTCATATTCATGAACTATATATGTTCATAGTATATATGTTTTACATTATTATATTTGTCAATATATATAAAACATATATATTCATAATATACATGCTTCATATTAATAATAATATTTATTATTTATTCATATATACATTCTTCCCCTTTTTTATGATTAGTGCTTGTTACACAAAACAAAGCATTACACTTTGTGATACTCAGATTAGATACTAATAAAAACACACATGGATGTGAAATGCATACCATAACCTTCTGAGTGTGAAGAATGGTCTAATTAGCCTCAGAATGGTTGCTATTAGTCAATAATTGAGAAAGGTTTCTTTTTTTAAAAAAAAAATCCATATGCCATTATTGTCAATTAGAGGGGATGGATCCCATTATGAATGCAGTAAATTTGTGTGAAGGTTATAGGTATTCACTATCTCATCTCATAGGATTCACTCATCACACATAAAAACATCCATAATATTCTATATTGGATATCCATATTAATCATATAGGTTAAAAGCATAAACTACTAATTATATAGGTTGAGATCAATGCACAGAAAAGCATAAACTATTAATTATATAGGTTAAGATCAATGTACATAACAGAATAAAATTGCAAACATCACCACATCTATTCCCTACTGCACCAAATGTTGAAAAATGATTCATGATTCACTCCAACGGCTCACTGGTTTTCGACTCCTGTGCTTGGCTGCAATTCTCCTGTGGCTGTGACTCCTCTGTCGTCAAGTAAGGCTTTACAGTTTTTGCTGGTAACCAGCGAGGACCTGTGCTGTTGCCGTTCAGGCGGCGTGGCGACCTGGTTCAGGAACGGCACGGCGACCACCCCCAGGCCGCTCGGGCCATCAGCTCGCTGACACCAATGTGGTGGACGGCAAACGGCGTTTATTGATGGGTAACAAGGTGTTATATAGCTAAGGTTTACAATGTCACATCCGTCTGCTTACATCATAAACTAAAAACTATTGGCTATTAGGGGCCCTACCTTTCCGTACAGCACGATATCTTCCGGCCGCCAGACCCTAACTATCTGCAACATTTCTCCCCTCCCTATGCATAACAAAACTAGCTAAAATATCTTATTCTTACATATTCTTATCTTATTCTAATTACTTATTCTCATTATTATCTTATTCTTATTACTATCTTATTATTATCTTATTGTGATCAATTATTCTAATTATTATCTTACTCTTACTTATTGTCATTATTACCTTATCCTTATTATTTACTCTTATTATTATATTACTCTTACTTATTCTTATTATTATATTATTCTATTCTTATAGTTTATAACAATCTTAAAATTATATATCATAAACTTGACATAAAAACATAAGGCACAAAGAAGAAGGCACGTAGAAGGTAGGGGATGACAGGTAATACCGCGGTATAGGAATAGGGTGTACCTTGGCATAACTTGGGGATAACACTGAGTGGATATATTTTTAAAGCCGTTGTCAACATTCCACTAACATGATGTTAAACTTCTCTAGCCGACTCTTGACAAACGGCATGAGCTTATTCAATATACAGGGTCCAAAGATCAGTGTCATCATGATCATTGTGATCGGTCCTATCAAGGTGGATATCAGGGTGGTTAACCACGGCCAACCGGTGAACAAATTTTCGTACCAGCTGCGTTTGGAACAGGGTTCAATGGGTGCTGGTTGGCAAGGCATAGCACTGAAAACTGGTGGCCCTGTAGTTATTTTTGTACTAATTACTCGAGATTGTTCGATCTGTTCAAGCACCCATTTAAAGGGCTGATGTGACTCTACCTGTCCTATAGTGACAAGCTCCAAAATTAAGATAACGCAAAGGCATCGCGGTCCCCTCTTGTGGAGGCTGTTTTGTTGTTTTCTGGATTCGGTCGGCGTGGAACTCACAGGCTCGGGCGGGACGCCTGTCACCGGGGCGTCCGATGATCCGGTCCTGTGAACAGAAACTCACAATTTTCATTAGTTTTATTTTGAAGGTCTGGTTTAATAGACTTAAGCGGGCACCACTTGACTCTGCCATCTTTCCTGACAGTGACCTTTGGGTCGATCTTGGCATGGGGGGAGCGCTGCCAGCGAGTCCCCCAGCCAAGGGCAGTTTACTGCAACGTGGCCGGCCTGGCCACATTTAGAACCTGCCATTACGTTGGCTATTGCGGCGTGAACAGACACCTGAATTGGGGTCAGATGCTCTTCCTTTGCAACATGCTTAATCATGTCTGCGATACTTGACCCCGTCGGCAATGATCGCAGGATTTCTTTGGTTGCCGAATTGCATTGTTGGCGTAAACATTCCGCTACGACCGGGCCTTTTGCCTCTGTGGGCAGGGACGAAGAGTCGACCGCTGCTTGGAGACGATCTACAAATTGTGTAAAGCTCTCACTTTCACTTTGCTTTATTGTGGACCATGGCGATGGTCTGGCAACAACTCTACAGGCTGTGCGAATGGCTTCTCTGGCCGCACGAGTAGTTGTCGTAACTTCATGGGCCCGCAGGCCATGGGCCTGCGCCTGGGGGGTGATCATTGTTGGATCTGCACCCATTAACCGCTGCAGGCTGGAGCCGTGTAATGGATGATCTGCCCCAGTTACTTGGGCTAAACACTTTGTACAGTTGTCTTCCCATTCTTGTCTGAAAACGATCATCCCTGCTCCACCAAAGATCAGCCTACAAGTTTGTTTTATATCGAACGGGAGCAGATCGTCCCCCCCGAAGATACCATCTATGAGGGTCGAGACCATGGCAGAATTAGTCCCTTTATCTGCAATTGCTTTAACAATCGCTTGTACGTCCTTAGATTTTATCGGCGAGTGGACCCTCTGTCCCCCCTCCGTCACCCGGACCGGGAACGCTAGCGCGGCTGATGGGGCCCAGTCGGCACATGCGATCTTTATTTCCTTCCAGTCCGTGAGAGGGGTTCCTCCCCTTCGCAATTTTTCTTTAATCCGGATGGGAATATTTTGGCTCTTAGCTCTGTTTACCTTCATTTCCTCCTCCCTTAAGTTTGAATCAGTTGTGACCCACTCGTCCTCACTAGTGTCTGATCCGGAGTCGGAACTCGACTGACTGGTCACTTCCGGGCTCCGGTACTTTCTCGTTGGGCTCCGGCCCCGCCTACTTCCGTCCCGCCTACTTCCGTTGCGGGCGGGCTGTTCCCCCCTCCTTGGCTCGCCCCGCCTCCTACTCACAGAGGCGTTTTGTGAAATGGCCGCTCTGATCGGTTCTCAGCGCCTCACTCGGGCCTCCCTCACCTGGCCGGTCACCCGAACCACCTTTCTCCTCCTTGTTGTCCTCCTCTCTTGTTTATCTAACGGTTCCCGTCTGTTCCCGCCAGGAGCATCCTCGCCCCGACCTTCTCCTTGTGGCTCAGCGCCATTTTGGGGGGCATAGGGTGGTGGCCTGGCCCAGACGTCCCCAAGCTCTGACTTCTTTTCAATGTTCCTAGCTTCCTCGGCTAGCTCGCCCCAGACAGATTTCAGCTGTTTTTGCTCCTCTGTAAGTGGGACAGGGTTCAGGGATTGAGGGGATGTATCGCCCTCTTGCAGATCTTTAGGCTCAGCAGAATCGCCATCATCTGCGGGGTGCAAAGTCTGTGTGGTTGCCCCGACTCCCATTTTCGGGGTGGCCAACAAACAGTCCTTTACCGCCACCCAGGTCTCCTGCTCCTTTATAGCCTTCTGCAACGCCTGTACAACTTTTCCCCAAGCCTTAAGGTTTTTCCCACAACCCGAAGACATCGTCTCCTCGGCCAACGCCTTAGTACATTTGTCCCACACTTTAGGGACACACTTCAGGGACTTCAGAATATCCACCGGCTGGTCTATAACCTTAATTTTTAAAAGCCTGGCAACAGCGAGAGTAAAATCTTTTGGCTTACAATCAATCCCCCAATGCTTATGTAATTGCGATACGACTTTCACAAGGGCTTCCATCCTCCTTGATGGTCTGGGAGCGTCCTCCCCGCCGGGCTGGTCCAGCCGCTCTGGCCGCCGTTCACCCGTCCAGGCAATGATTCCCGGGTTTCGGCACCACTTGTTGCCGTTCAAAGCGGCACGGCGACCTGGTTCAGGAACGGCACAGCGACCACCCCCAGGCCGCTCGGGCCTTCAGCTCGCTGACACCAATGTGGTGGACGGCAAATGGCGTTTATTGATGGGTAACAAGGTGTTATATAGCTAAGGTTTACAACGTCACATCCGTCTGCTTACATCATGAACTAAACGCTATTGGCTATTAGGGGCCCTATCTTTCCGTACAGCACGATATCTTCCAGCCGCCGGTACCCTAACTATCTGCAACAGGCAGTTATCAAAGAAGCAAATTTTAAAGCCATGTTATAGTGATACAAAAAGTCAGTAAACAGAAAGGACAGCAACAAGAAATGGATGAGCCAATTAGCTACAAGTAATTTTTATTTATTTATTAACTGAAAAGAGCAACAGCAACTGGGTTAGCAGCCAACATAAGGGTCATGGCCTGAGCTACTTACTGGTGTGCGTTGTGTGCGGAGAGTTGAGAGCTGCCCCGCGGTGGGGCTGGGGCTCCTTCCCCTTTGGGCATCTCCAGGGCCATGTGTGAATGGAAGTCCCAGAGGGAACTTTTTGCTGTTGCTCCCCTGCCCCTGGTGTGTGAATTACTGGGGCTTCACACACACACCTGCAGTGGGAATTTTTGTGCCTGAGCTTGATTGGAAACAACATGCAACATGTGCACAATGATAGAGGAATATATATTTAAACAACAACAACAAAAAGAACAACAACAGGAACAAGAATTACATTAACAACTATAATATTAAAAAGAATATTAACAGTATAAACAAGAACAAATTGTATTATGTAACTATGTGAAGAAAAATCTGAATAAAAAAGAGGTTATGGACTAATTCCATCTTCCTTAGCACTCCCTTGCAGCAGCCAGAGTGAAGGGGAGCTTGGTCTGCAAGGGAAAAGGAGGCGTGAGCAGGGCCGAGGAGCGGCTCGGGGGCTCCCGTGGAGCAGAGGCTCTTTGGCGGCTGCGCGGGCTCTTTGGCAGCAGCGCTGCCGTCATTGGTGCCCTGGCAGAGGCTTGGCGTGGCCAGCGCAGCCCAGAGGCCGGCAGAGGGGCTGAGGCAGCAGGTGCCCAGGCCTTGGGCGCTCCTGCGCCCTGTGCAGCTCTGCCCCGGCGCCGCGGCCCGCCAGAGCGCCCGCACACCTGGGCCAGGCTCCCGCGCGGCTGCTCCCCAAAGGCAGCGCGGAGCAGCGCCAAGGGGCCGGGCACAGCCCCAGCTCTGCCCGTGCAGCCGGCAGCAGGGACCATACCTGGGGGCTGCAGCCGGAGCTCTCCCAGTCCATGGGCTCCTCTGTGCTGCAGCCGCCCAGGCCACTGCTCCCCATCATCTGGAAGAGAGCAGGAGACCTTGGTGGGGACGGTGCGTGCGAAAGGGGAAGGACAAGGGGGTCCAGTGGCTGCAAGGACTGTACCTGGCTGCTGCCATAACTGAGCCACTCCATTGGCTCAAGATGGTCCCCTGTGGAGCTCCCATTCATGCATGGAGCCTGCAAGAGAGCAAGAGGCATTTGCAGGGCAGGACGCAGAGCTGGCGCTCCTTGGTTCCCAGGAGCTCTCTTCCTGATTTCGGAAAGAGTAAAGAGGGAAGGGGCCGAGATGAGCCCCAGCTCTCCTGATGCTGCCAGAACCAGGGGCAATACCTGGATGTTGCAGCTGGAGCTCTCCCACTCCATGGGCTCCTCGCAACTGCAGCTGCCCAGGCCTTGGGCTCCCAGAGTCTGAAAGAGAGCAGGAGAGCTTGTGGGGACGGTCATGGTGGCAGCGCTGGCTCTGTGCGTGGGACCTTGTGTACCCTGCATGTGCGGGGCAGGCGGTGCACAGAGCCAGGGCGCCAGGCTCAGGCAGCAGCCCCCGAGGCCTTGGCCGCTCCTGGCCCTGGCGCAGCTCTGCCCCAGCACCCAGGCCTGCCAGAGCTCCCTGCCACCTCTGCCACCAGCCCTGCGGCTGCTCTCGCAGAGCCAAGCGCCAGCCGTCCCCGTGCAGCCTCTGCCTGCATGCACAGTACCTGCACTGAGCTCTCCCACTCCATCTCTTCAACTTCATCTTTTTCCATTTTTTTCACTCTACTGACTCTGCAATGGAATGGAAATGTTTACTTTTGCAGCCATGAGCACCGTGTCGCACGGTGGCTTTGGTGCCTCCCCTGGGAGGCATCGCGCAGGCTGCCCTGCAGCCCCGCAGCTCCCCTGCATCTTGTGGGCACCACGGGTGGCCCCTGGTGCTGCGCGGCCCTGCTGCTCACCTGGCCTTGCTGCTGCGTGGCCAGCACTGGGGCCACTGTGAGGCGCAGCCCTGGGAAGCATCCGTGTTCCCGTGGCGATAACTGCCCCTCTGGGATGTTCCACTGCTGCGTGGGGGGAGGAGGGCAGCGGCAGGGGCCAGGGGGGCCACCGTGAGGAAGGGTCTGCGTGTGCTGGACTCCCCCTGGCACTGCTGAGCCTGGCGGCAGAGAGCAGTGCATGGCCTTGTGCTTGCTGGGTGCCAAGGAGGGCTCCTCATGCAGCCCCATGGTGCTGCTGGCGGCTGCCTACCCAGAGGCCGGGCTCCACTTGGGACTCTGCTTCCACCGCTGCAAGCAGCCTTGAGTGTCTTGATCTTTCTTTCCTGCTCCACTCCTGCCCTTATAGCCCAATTTCCTCAAAAAAGTACTTTTTTTCTGGAATGTCACCAAAACCCTGCAATTGAAATGGGTGGGAAGGAACGAGTGGCAGCTGCATCCCGGGCTTGGCCTGACCATGGTGGCGGCAGTTGGTACCAGGCCATGCCCCGGTGCTCCTGCAGAGAGGCGCTGCGCGAGGGCGCCTGCCTTGGCTGGCAGACGGGTGCGTGTGGCCGCACACCTTGCTGCGCTGCTCCAGCAGCCCCACACTGCCCCTTGCAGAGGCTGTGGGGAGCGGGTGCTGCGGCCCCCTGTGGGGACTCTGTTTGGTGAGGGCAGCGTGTCCCTGTGCTGTCCAAGGACAGCAACGGCTTCCCATGGACGTCCACGTGGACAGGGACACAGGGCTTCTCATCCATGGCTTCAATAGAGATGGGGCTCCTTGGAGCGGAGGCCCTGGAGGCCACAGCGCTTGCACAAGAGGCCGGCACGGCGGCTCGCGGAGCGCACCGCAAGCACACGGGCTGCTGGCAGGAGGGCGCTGGGCTGGGGCTGAGGTGTGCGGGAGAAGAGGGGCTACGTGTCCTGGTACCTGCCCGTGCTGCACTTGATCCCCTAACCTAGAGCTAGGCACTCAGCTCTTGGGAGTTTGTTCACTTGCCGGGAAGTTCAACCAAACCCACTTTCCATCCCTCTTATAGGCTGTTTCCCAAGCTGCTCCCGAAGGAGAGAAATGACCCCCTGCACTGCACAGGTGCCCAGGGCACAGTGTCCCTGTTCCCCACACCTCAGGGCTGCACTGCCCCAGGGAGCAGCTCCTGCCCTGTGCACCGACCTCCCCAATACCACCGTGAGCAGCACAGGAACAGGCGCACAACTTAGAGATCCTCCGCTAAAAGCAACATTGCGTCTCCACACATGGCCAAACTCTCATGCCATAAATTAACTTTTTGGGTCGTGCTGAACTGATGCTGGAGCCAAAGCAACCAGGGTTTGATATGTTCCCAATTCCGTATTCTGAGACTGTTTGGGGAAGGGAAAGGCAGAGGCAGAGGAGGGTAAAACCCCTCTGGTCTATAATCCCTGGCCCATCGCCCCAGATAATACTGGAGTCAAACACTCAGTCTGCAATCGCACTCCCAGCACCAAAAAACTCAAAGGAGAGGGCACCTTGGCTTCAGCAAGCACAGCACAGATTTCCATACTTGGGAAAGTCAGCAATTTTAAAATATATTTACGAAGTTTGGTCTTTACTTAGAAAAAGGTGACACTGGATAAGCAGGGTTCTTTTTTCTGAGCTTCTGATGTCAGAGATGCAAAGAACATTTCTGTTGGCATGAGTGATGCCAAGATCTGGGGACCAGGATGGAGGTTTCTCTGTCCAGTAGCAGCCCCTTGTGGCATGCCAGCAAGCAGGCTTGGCCAGCAGCAAGATGCTCCTCTGGGCACCTGCACTTAGGTGCAGGGATTGCACTGCTTGCTTTTGGAGGGTTTTCCCCTGCATGAGGGGGATCTCCTGCTCCATCTGCTCCTGGCTTTACGGTTCATACTCGAGTGTCAGGAATCCATCTCCGTTAGCAAGTGACCATCGTAGCCAAGTGCTTGGCAGAGCTGCAGCAGCTGCAGGTCCCTGCTGCTGCTGAGGGCACATTTGTGCCTGCTCTGCCCTCTGCAGCCCTAGGAAGCCGTGGCAGGGGCAGCAGTGCAGGAGCCGCACCAAGGCTGCTCTCAGCCACAGCACATGGCGCCTGCAAGGTGCGCGGCAGGAGAAGAGAAGGAGCCCAGCAGCACACCAGGGGCTCCCAGGCCACCACCAACTCACAAGGGCTCTGCTGAGAACATGCACACCTGGCCCCGGGCACAACTGCCCTTTGCGCTCATTGCACTACCAAGGAACACGTCTCGACCATGGAAAACAAAATCTTCTTTAGGAAATAGGGCTGTAAGGGCAGGAGTGGAGCAGGGAAGAAAGATGAAGGCATTCAAGGCTGCTTGCAGGGGTGGAAGCAGAGCCCCAAGTGCAGCCCAGCCTCTGGGCAGGCAGCCGCCAGCAGCACCATGGGGCTGTGTGAGGAGCCCTCCTTGGCACCCAGCAAGCCCAAGGCCACGCACTGCTCTCTGCTGCCAGGCTCAGCAGTGCCAGGGGGAGTCCAGCACACACAGACCCTTCCTCACGGCGGCCCCCCCGGCCCCTGCCGCTGTCCTCCTCCCCCCACGCAGCACTGGAACATCCCAGAGGGGCAGTTATCGCCACGGGAACACGGAAGCTTCCCAGGGCTGCGCCTCACAGTGGCCCCAGTGCTGGCCACGCAGCAGCAAGGCCAGGTGAGCAGCAGGGCCGCACAGCACCAGGGGCCACCCGTGGTGCCCACAAGATGCAGGGGAGCTGTGGGGTTGCAGGGCAGCCTGCGCGATGCCTCCCAGGGAAAGCTACAAAGCCACCGCACAACACTTGGTGCTTGTGGCTGCAAATGTAAACAATTCCATTCCGTTGCAGACTCAGGAGAGTGAAAAAAATGGAAAAAGATGACGTTGAAGAGATGGAGTGGGAGAGCTCAGTGCAGGTACTGTGCGTGCAGGCAGAGGCTGTGCATGGACGGCTGGCGTTTGGTCTGCGAGAGCAGCCGCAGGGCTAGTGGCAGAGGTGGCAGGGAGCTCTGGCAGGCCTGGGTGCTGGGGCAGAGCTGCGCCAGGGCCAGGAGCGGCCAAGGCCTCGGGGGCTGCTGCCTGAGCCTGGCGCCCTGGCTCTGTGCACCGCCTGCCCCGCACATGCAGGGGACACGAGGTCCCACGCACAGAGCCAGCGCTGCCACCATGACCATCCCCACAAGCTCTCCTGCTCTCTTCCAGACTGCAAGCACACAAGGCCTGGCCGGCTGCAAGGATGAGGAGCCTATGGAGTGGGAATACTCCAGCTCTGCCCTTCAGGTATTGAACCCTGCAGCCGGCTGCAACGGAAGATTTGGGATTGAGCCCGGACTCTTCCTACTTACCTGCTTCTCACTGCATAAGGAGAGATCCTGGGTCCAGACACTTCCAGCTCTCGGTCCTGCCCTGCAAACGCCTCCTTCTCTCTTGCAGGCCCCGCATATGGACAGAGGGCCAGCAGGAAATGAATCTGAGCCCATGGAGTGGCTCAGCTATGGCAGCAGCCAGGTACAGCCCCCGCAGTCACTGGATGCCCTTTCCTTCCTCTTCCCCATGCAACATTGCCACCAAGGTCTCCTGCTCTCTTCCAGATGATGGGGAGCAGTGGCCTGGGCAGCTGCAGCCAGGAGGAGCCCATGGACTGGGAGAGCTCCGGCTGCAGCCCCCAGGTATGGTCCCTGCTGCCGGCTGCACGGGCAGAGCTGGGGCTGTGCCCGGCCCCTTGGCGCTGCTCCGCGCTGCCTTTGGGGAGCAGCCGCGCGGGAGCCTGGCCCAGGTGTGCGGGCGCTCTGGCGGGCCGCGGCGCCGGGGCAGAGCTGCACAGGGCGCAGGAGCGCCCAAGGCCTGGGCACCTGCTGCCTCAGCCCCTCTGCCGGCCTCTGGGCTGCGCTGGCCACGCCAAGCCTCTGCCAGGGCACCAATGACGGCAGCGCTGCTGCCAAAGAGCCCGCGCAGCCGCCAAAGAGCCTCTGCTCCACGGGAGCCCCCGAGCCGCTCCTCGGCCCTGCTGATGCCTCCTTTTCCCTTGCAGGCCAAGCTCCCCTTCACTCTGGCTGCTGCCTGGAAGCGCTGGGCGTGAGGACTGCGTCCATAACCCCTATTTGGATGTCCCGGAAGAATCTTTTATAGTAGTATTTGTTCTTGTTGATATTGTTCATATTCTTGTTGTTAGTTTTATTGATTTTTATTATTATTGTTCTTGTTATTGTTTCTTATATTGTTCTGTTTTTATTGTTGTTTAAATATATATTCTTGTATCATTGTTTTAGTGTTACGTATTTTATCCAAGTGATCTCGGGCACTAAAATCCTCCCCACTGAAGGTGTCTGTGTGTAATGCCAATATTCCAAACGCTAGGGGCAAGCGAGGGTTACCAAAAGGTCCCTTTGGACTTCCCTTCACACGTGGCCCTGGGGATGCCACAGTCCCTTTTCCATCTTTTCCTTTTTCTTTTTTTCATCTTTTTCTCTTTTCCTTTTCTTTTTCCTTCTCCTTTTTTTATTCTCCTTCTTTTTCTTCTTTTTTTTTTTTTCTGGTCCTTTTTCTTTCTTTTTTCCGTTTTCCTGTTTCTGGTCCTTTTTTTTTTTTTTTTTTTGTCTCTTTCTTTCTCTCTCTATTTCCTTTTTCCTTTCTTTTCATTTCCTTTTCCTTTTTTAAATTCTTGTTCTTTTCTTTTCCCCTTCTTTCTTTTTCTCCATATTTCCTCCAAAGTGTATCTGTGGGAGAAAACTGGCAGAGAAAAGGACATCACTGAGCCAAAGAGCATTCCCCACAGGCAGCAGGGACCGCAGCTCTGCTCCACACTCAGGCGTTCTCCTTCTAAATGTTTGCGCTCAAGCAGTGCCAGGAGAGGACAAGCTCATCCTAGGAGAGCCGACATTGCTGTCTGGAAAGGAAGGGAGCCTCCAGGGCCAGGCCTGCAAAGGAACAATGGTTCTTTTGTAGCAATGTGTATCCATTCCAATGCCAGGCTGTGGAATTTATTGCTCCTGTAGGGAATAAGTGTATGGTTCCTGGCAAAACAGGGAGCAGCTGAGTGCGCCCAACAGCCTGGCTCATTGCGACCAATGATCACCTGCAGGGACCAGCCCTCATGCACACGGTCGCCGCAG
The DNA here is from genome assembly GCF_059628265.1 of Tinamus guttatus. Taxonomy (NCBI): domain Eukaryota; kingdom Metazoa; phylum Chordata; class Aves; order Tinamiformes; family Tinamidae; genus Tinamus; species Tinamus guttatus. The sequence goes on from NW_028289324.1 coordinate 67,241, forward strand.
TCCCGCTTCACTGCTTTAGCCCTCTCTTCAGTTTCTCCCAAAGAAGATGCCCTGCTTCTGCTGCATCTTTCCCTTGCAGGCCAAGCTCCCCTTCACCCTGGCTGCTGCCAGGAAGCGCTGGGCCCAGGGACACCAGCAACTTCTTCTTTGGATTTTTTTCTGTACACTTTTATATTAACATTTATTCTTGTTAATATTGTTCTTGGTTTTATTGTCGTTATCGCTGATTTTATTGTTCTAATTTTTCTTGTTATTGTTATTGTTTATTATATTGTTATTTTTGTTGGTGTTTAAATATATATTCCTGTATCATTCTTTCAATGTTGTGTGGTGTTTCCAAGTGAGGTCAGGTACAAAAATCATCCCCATTGCAGATGTGTGTGTGTAGCCCTAAGATTTCAGACCCTAGGGGAAAGAGGGGGCCAGCAAAGTTTCCCTCTAGGATTTCCCTTCACACATTGGCCTTCGGATACCGCAACTCATTTTCCACCCTTTTTCACGTCTTCTTTTCCTGTTTTTCTACTCCTCTTTTTTCTTGTTCTTTACATTTTTTTCTTCTTTACCTTTTCTTATTTTTCTTTTCCTCTTCTTTATTTTTTCCATTTTTTCCTCTTTTTTTTTCATTGCAATTCTTTTAATTTGTTTTTATCCTATTTTTTTTTCCTACCTCTTTTTTTCTTTTATTTCCTCCAAGATGGTTCTCTAGGAGGAAATCGTGTCAGAGAAAAGGAGTGTAAGACATCACCGAACCAAAGAGCTTTCTCCACAGGCAGCAGGGACCGCAGCTCTGCCAGGCCCAGCAGGAATCGCGCTGCACACAGGGAGCAGCTGAGTGCACCCAACCGCCTGGCTCATTGCAGCCAATGACCACCTGCAGGGACCAGCCCTCACGCACATGCTCGCCCCAGTCCTGCTTCACTGCTTTAGCCCTCTCTCCAGCTTCTCCCAAAGAAGATGTCCTGCTTCTGCCGCATCTCTGCATGGCTCTTGCTTCGGGAGACAGGCCAAGAGGGCAGCCTCAGATCCTGAAGGAACCACAAGTGTCCTGGGTGGGGCATGAGGTCAACTCCTTCCAGCAACCTGGAACACAGGTATACACTGGGCCTTGGAAGCAAAGCACGAGCAGCACCTGAGCTGCAGGACCACTGAGGCCAGGGGAAAGGAGGAGAGCAGCTTTGGCACAAACTGACCTCTCTTCAGGCACCCCAGGCACAACAAAAGCCACCCACCCATATCCTCATCTTCCACAGCTGCAGGGAGCAAGGGCCTCCTTTGGCCCCTTTGCCATATGCAGCAAGCCAGCAGGGCTGCAGCTTCCCAAGCAAGGCCACTGCAGCCCTGCACAGACCACAACGGGCACTGCGCTCGCACCCAACAGCAAGCAGTCCTGACGCACAGTGCGTGCAGGCTCCTGCCGGCCTCTTGGCACAGCTTGCTGAGCACACCTCTGTGCTCACACACCTCCTACTCAGCAAGTATTTGCGCCTGGCTCCTCACAACACCTGCCCAAGGGAAGGAGCCCATGCTGAGAGAGTTCACCTCCCACAAAATACAAACCTCACAGCTGAAATCACTAGCCACTGCATGCTTAGCGAAGCCCCCAAATACTGTCTCTTCTTCCTTTTATCCCTCCCCAGAACAGGCAACACGGCTACATTTCCCTTAACAGCATTTCCCTACTAAAAAGCTGTCCACAACACCCACACATTCCACATAAAATCTCTGTTAACAATACTCTTGTCTCCTCCGGCCTAGAGTAATCCACCTGCCCTACTCAACTTCCTCCCTCCAAAAACACATATGGAATGGGCAAGCAAAAAGGCACACACAGACACTGATGCAGCAAGAACAGATGCTGGAGTCTGCATGCACTTTTCAAGGACTGCTCAAATAAGGATCTGGAAAGTCTTGCAGAGGCACCCACTGGCAGTGCACAATGCCACTCACTCATGCTGCAGGGAGCAGAGAATCTTATGCAACTTGTCTGCAGATTCTGGAAGGATCACCTTATGAGGACGACCATATCATGGCCGTGTCTTCTTCCACCTAATTGTATAAATGACAGCGCCTAGCACTGATAAGCGGAGCAGGGATCGGGAATGACACCTGGCCAACACTTATGGCTGGACCGTGAGAATCCCTCCCTTACCCTTAACCCGGTACCCTGCACTAAAGGAAACTGCTTGCAAGGATGAGAATCCTCTGAACATTCAGGAAGAAATGTCCTAGCATTTACCACGTACAAGTAGTGCTTCCCTCATGTATGATGCTAGCAATTCTGTGTACGAGATCTGGGAAGGCCTCAGGGCATCCTGAAAATGTGTCAAATTAGATTCTTATACCAAGGACATTTAAAAATCAACCTGCTATTAATCCCTAAGTGTAGGGCCTTCCTTCACCTGACCTGCACACGTGTCCCACGGGATGCCCAAAGGGGAAGGAGCCCCAGCCCCACCGCGGGGCAGCTCTCAACTCTCCGGGTGCCGCACACAATGGGTCCCCTCAGGGCGCAAGCCACAGGCAAAGGGAAGCTGTCCCGCCCCAGGGATACGGGGCCTGGAGATGCAGGGCCGAGCTCCACGAGCCCCTGGGGGACACAGGGCCCCGCAGGGCTGGGACACGCTCAGGGACCACATCACGGGGGGCAGTGTCCCCGGAGGCAGCTGGTGCAGAAATGGGCTGCTGCCAGGAAGGGCCCCGTGCTGGGGACCACGATGGAGGCTGCTCTGTCCCTCAGCCCCTTGGGGAACAGGGACTATGGCAGGTCCTAGTGCTCTTGTGATTTCCAGATCATCACTGTAGGCACCATCTGCTTCTCCAGCACAGCAGAAGACCTTATGCCGAAGCTGTTCGATGTCCTGACTTCCAGGAGACACAGAGTTTGCTCAGGTTAATTGCTTGGTAGGATTCCGTTTTTTCCTTTCCCCCCTGATGCAGTTAGAGGAGTAGTGAGGACACCTGCAGAACATCTCTCAAGGAGTCAGTGACCAGCAGAGCACATGGTGGCAAGTGCGACATGTGAACCCACCCACTGAGGCAGGTTCCATCCAGGACATGCAGGCATTTCCTGTTCTGTCAGGAATATCAAGATGCTTCTTGGGCAGTAGCTACTGAAGGGCTGCACAGCGGACATAAGGAGACATTTTGAGTAGATTTAAGAGCTCCTCAAGGGACAGTGTGGGGCATCCTGCCTTGGCCTCCTAAAGGAAAGAGTCAAAATTCTTCAGGCTTTCTTGGTCAGTGCAAGGAGAAAAAAAAAAAAAAAAAAAAACTGTAGAACTCGTTATGTTACAGAGAACTCCTAGAAAATAATGTTTGCATTTTCATGGACTATCAGGAGTTTTCTAAGGGGTAGCGCATACAACGTAGGAAGACGCATCGAAGAAAAATAAGTAAATAAATAAAAGAACAAAACATTTGCAGACTCCAGGGTCATAAGATAGATTGCAATAACCATCTTTCACTGAACAAATACCAACGCAGGAGCTCAGGTATCAGTTTCACTCTGAAACACTGAAGTTCCACATTGCCTGCATGAAGGATATATTCTAGCTTTAAACACTCCAGGATGGCTGATTGGAAAGGGCCTTCAGAGACTTTGTTCATCCTCACGCTCTGACAGCAGATAGTTAGGGTCCGGCGGGCGGAAGATATCGCGCTGTACGGAAAGATAGGGCCCCTAATAGCCACTAGCGTTTAGTTTATGACATAAGCAGACGGATGTGACGTTGTAACCCTTAGCTATATAACACCTTGTTACCCATCAATAAACACCATTTGCCGTCCACCACATTGGTGTCAGCGAGCTGATGGCCCGAGCGGCCTGGGGGTGGTCGCCGTGCCGTTCCTGAACCAGGTCGCCACGCCGCTTGAACGGCAACAAGTGGTGCCGAATCCCCGGATCATCGCCTGGACGGGTGAACGGCGGCCGGAGCGGCTGGACCAGCCCGGCGGAGAGGACGCTACCAGAGCAACAAGGAGGATGGAAGCCCTTGTGAAGGTCGTATCGCAATTACATAAATATTGGGGGATTGATTGTAAGCCAAAAGATTTTGCTCTCGCTGTTGCCAGGCTTTTAAAAATTAAGGTTATAGACCAGCCGGTGGATATTCTGAAGTCCCTGAAGTGTGTCCCTAAACTGTGGGACAAATGTACTAAGGTGTTAGCTGAGGAGACGATGTCTTCGGGTTGTGGGAAAAACCTTAAGGCTTGGGGAAAAGTTGTACAGGTGTTGCAGAAGGCTATAAAGGAGCAGGAGACCTGGGTGGCGGTAAAGGACTGTTTGTTGGCCACCCCGAAAATGGGAGTCGGGGCAACCGCACAGACTTTGCACCCCCCAGATGATGGTGATTCTGCTGAGCCTAAAGATCTGCAAGAGGGCGATACATCCCCTCAATCCCTGAACCCCGTCCCGCTTACAGAGGAGCAAAAACAGCCAAAATCTGTTTGGAGTGAGCTAGCCGAGGAAGCTAGGAACATTGAAAAGAAGTCAGAGCTTGGGGACGTCTGGGCCAGGCCACCGCCCTATGCCCCTCAAAATGGCGCTGAGCCACAAGGAGAAGGTCAGGGCGAGGATGCTCCCGGCGGGAACAGACGGGAACCGTTAGATAAACAAGAGGGGGAGGACAACAAGGAGGAGAAAGGTGGTGGGGGTGACCGGCCAGGTGAGGGAGGCCCGAGTGAGGCGCTGAGAACCGATCAGAGCGGCCATTTCACAAAACGCCTCTGTGAGTAGGAGGCGGGGCGAGCCAAGGAGGGGGGAACAGCCCGCCCGCAACGGAAGTAGGCGGGACGGAAGTAGGCGGGGCCGGAGCCCAGCGAGAAAGTACCGGAGCCCGGAAGTGACCAGTCAGTCGAGTTCCGACTCCGGATCAGACACTAGTGAGGACGAGTGGGTCACAACTGATTCAAACTTAAGGAAGGAGGAAATGAAGGTAAACAGAGCTAAGAGCCAAAATATTCCCATTCGAATTAAAGAAAAACCGCGAAGGGAAGAAACCCCTCTCAAGGACTGGAGGGAAATAAAGATCGCATGTGCCGACTGGGCCCCATCAGCCGCGCTAGCGTTCCCGGTCCAGGTGACGGAGGGGGGACAGAGGGTCCACTCGCCGATAAAATCTAAGGGCGTACAAGCGATTGTTAAAGCAATTGCAGATAAAGGGACTAATTCTGCCATGGTCTCGACCCTCATAGATGGTATCTTCGGGGGGGACGATCTGCTCCCGTTCGATATAAAACAAACTTGTAGGCTAATCTTTGATGGAGCAAGGATGATCGTTTTCAAACAAGAATGGGAAGACAACTGTACGAAGTGTTTAGCCCAAGTAACTGGGGCAGATCATCCATTACACGGCTCCAGCCTGCAGCGGTTAATGGGTGCAGATCCAACAAGGATCACCCCCCAGGCGCAGGCCCATGGCCTGCGGGCCCATGAAGTTATGACAACTACTCGTGCGGCCAGAGAAGCCATTCGCACAGCCTGTAGAGTTGTTGCCAAACCATCGCCATGGTCCTCAATAAAGCAAAGTGAAAGTGAGAGCTTTACACAATTTGTAGATCGTCTCCAGGCAGCGGTCGACTCTTCGTCCCTGCCCACAGAGGCAAAAGGCCCGGTCGTAGCGGAATGTTTACGCCAACAATGCAATTCGGCAACCAAAGAAATCCTGCGATCATTGCCGGCGGGGTCAAGTATCGCAGACATGATTAAGCATGTTGCAAAGGAAGAGCATCTGACCCCAATTCAGGTGTCTGTTCACACCGCAATAGCCAACGTGATGGCTTGTTCTAAATGTGGCCAGGCCGGCCACGTTGCAGTAAACTGCCCTTGGCTGGGGGACTCGCTGGCAGCGCTCCCCCCACGCCGAGATCGACCCAAAGGTCACTGTCAGGAAAGATGGCAGAGTCAAGTGGTGCCCGCTTAAGTCTGTTAAACCAGACCTTCAAAACAAAACTAATGAAAATTGTGAGTTTCTGTTCACAGGACCGGATCATCGGACGCCCCGGTGACAGGCGTCCCGCCCGAGCCTGTGTGTTCCACGCCGACAAAATCCAGAAAACAACAAAACAGCCTCCGTAAGAGGGGGCCGCGATGCCTTTGCGTGATCTAAATTTTGGAGCTTGTCACTATAGGACAAATAGAGTCACATCAGCTCTTTAAATGGGTACTTGAACAGATCGAACAATCTCGAGTAATTAGTACAAAAGTAACTACAGGGTCACCAGTTTTCAGTGCTACGCCTTGCCAACCAGCACCCATTGAACCCTGTTCCAAACGGAGCTGGTACGAAAATTTGTTCACCGGTTCGCCGTGGTTAACCACCCTGATATCCACCTTGATAGGGCTGATCACAATGATCATGATGACACTGATCTTTGGACCCTGTATATTGAATAAGCTCATGCCGTTTGTCAAGAGTCGGCTAGAGAAGGTTAACATCATGTTAGTGGAATGTTGACAACGGCTTTAAGAATATATCCACTCAGTATTATCCCCGAGTTATCCCAAGGTACACCCTATTCCTATACCGCGATATTACCTGTCATCCCCTACCTTCTACGTGCCTTTTTCTTTGTGCCTTAAGTTTTTATGTCAAGTTTATGATATATAATTTTAAGATTGTTATAAACTATAAGAATAGAATAATATAATAATAAGAATAAGTAAGAGTAATATAATAATAAGAAAGTAATAAGGATAAGGTAATAATGACAATAAGTAAGAGTAAGATAATAATTAGAATAATTGATCACAATAAGATAATAATAAGATAGTAATAAGAATAAGATAATAATGAGAATAAGTAATTAGAATAAGATAAGAATATGTAAGAATAAGATATTTTAGCTAGTTTTGTTATGCATAGGGAGGGGGGAAATGTTGCAGATAGTTAGGGTCTGGCGGCCGGAAGATATCGTGCTGTACGGAAAGATAGGGCCCCTAATAGCCAATAGTGTTAGTTTATGATGTAAGCAGACGGATGTGACGTTGTAAACCTTAGCTATATAACACCTTGTTACCCATCAATAAACGCCATTTGCCGTCCACCACACTGGTGTCAGCGAGCTGATGGCCCGAGCGGCCTGGGGGTGGTCGCCGTGCCGTTTCTGAACCAGGTCGCCACGCCGCTTTGAACGGCAACAGCACAGGTCCTCGCTGGTTACCAGCAAAAACTGTAAAGCCTTACTTGACGACAGAGGAGTCACAGCCACAGGAGAATTGCAGCCAAGCACAGGAGTCGAAAACCAATGAGCCGTTGGAGTGAATCATGAATCATTTTTCAACATTTGGTGCAGTAGGGAATAGATGTGGTGATGTTTGCAATTTTATTCTGCTATGTACATTGATCTTAACCTATATAATTAATAGTTTATGCTTTTCTGTGCATTGATCTCAACCTATATAATTAGTAGTTTATGCTTTTAACCTATATGATTAATATGGATATCCAATATAGAATATTATGGATGTTTTTATGTGTGATGAGTGAATCCTATGAGATAGTGAATACCTATAACCTTCACACAAATTTACTGCATTCATAATTGGATCCATCCCCTCCAATTGACAATAACGGCATATGGATTTTTTTTTAAAAAAGAAACGTTTCTCAATTATTGACTAATAGCAACCATTCTGAGGCTAATTAGACCATTCTTCACACTCAGAAGGTTATGGTATGCATTTCACATGCATGTGTGTTTTTATTAGTATATAATCTGAGTATCACAAAGTGTAATGCTTTGTTTTGTGTAACAAGCACTAATCATAAAAAGGGGAAGAATATATATATGAATAAATAATAAATATTATTATTAATATGAAGCATGTATATTATGAATATATATGTTTTATATATACTGACAAATATAATAATTACTGTAAAACATATATACTATGAACATATATAATTCATGAATATGAATATATATAAATAAATACAAGCATAGAAGCATACATACATATAATATATATATTTGGGTATGTATATGGATATAGGAAAATATAATTCATATATGAAAATATATATATGAGAAAATGTATATGAAAGTATATGAAATATATATATATATTCATATATGAAAAAATTATTCATGTATGAATAGATATGAATATATAGTGAATATATATGAAGAAATATAATTACTCATATACATGAAATATACAGGCCTAGATGAGAAGAGCGAAAAAGCCTGAAGCCCAAATCAGGGCAGCTCCTTTTGTCAGCGGCCTGGCTAAACAAAACAGGGGGAGCCGTGGCAGACGGTGCAGCTTGAGATGGAGCAGCGCTCTCCCATGACCTTGAAGGACCAGTGAATACTGGACCTCCCTTCGCTCTTCCCATGCAAAACTTACTGCAGGGAGTAATTGGAGATGGCACGGAGCCAGCTGAGTACTGGCATCTGCAAGGCCACAAATGCATAGCTGATGGGATAACCTTGTGTGTAATCAGTTAGACTGTTGGCTCATTTAGCAACCATCTTCACATGCTTTTTGCAAATAAGGAATTATATCCGGGGCAGTACGGTATATAAATTGTATTTGATGCTCGAGAGAAGGTCCTTGGTACGTTACACTGGAGTCCGTGTGCATCATATGCTGCAATCTGCCAACATCCTCCTTCTCTTCCTCCTTACATGTCTGGTTTTGCCAGACACCGCACTCTCATTCCCAACTCCGTAAGGGATCATGAAACTCCACTGCCTGGCATTGGAATGGATACACATTTCTACAAAAGAAACATTGTTCCTTTCTTGGTGTGACTTCAGAGGCTCCCTTCATGTCCAGAGAGTGATGGAACGAATGAAAGGAAGGAAAGGAAGGAAGAGTAATGGAAGTAATGGAAAAAAGGGAAGAAAAAAAGAAAAACAATAAAAAAGGATACGAATAAAAAAAGAGAAAAGAATAGGAAAAAGAGAAAGAGAAAGCAAAAGAGAAAGGACAAGGAAAAGTAAAAGGAAAGGGAAAAGAAGAAAAAGTAAAAGAGAAAGGAAAAGGAAAAGGAAAAGGAATAGAGAAAAAGAATGAGCAACCATAGTTCAGTATGAAGGTTTTTATAATAATCTATGACTGAATATGTCATGCTGTGCATGTGTGATGCCATGCATCAATTTCCTCCTGGCATCCAGACTGAGGAGTGAACAGCAGCAGATGGCCACAGTGACCCAGACTCTTGTGTCCACACAGCTGGTCAACATCGGAAGGACCCCAAGGGCCTGGGAGGCCGTTTCACCTCTCCCGGGCTCTCCAGAGCCAGGAGCCCAGAGCCGACCAGTTCCATACGGAAGGTGACCGTGTGATTAAGGGCTTCGAGCTTCTCTCTTATGAGGAAAGACTAAGCGAGAAGATTGAGAGGGGATCTTCTCCACATGTACAACTGGCTGAGGGGAGAATGTAAAGAGAATGGGGCAAACGTGTTCTCTGTGGTGCTGAGGGAAGGACACCTTCCCCCTGCATGTGGACACCTGGGCGGCTGCTGCACGCAGGGCCCAGCTGCACCCTGGGGACAAAGGTGCCTCTGGAAGCTGGTGCAGGGCAGAGAGCAGCTGTGGGAGACGCTCTGCCCTCGTGCGGCCCTGCAGCGCGGGGCCCTGCTCTTGGCAGCTCCTGCCTTCTCTGCGTGGCAGGGAGCTTGCAGCTTGCTTTGCTGCGCTCTGAGCCCTGCGCACAGGGAGGGCCCCTTGGCAAGGGCAGCTCCTCTGGCCCAGCGCTCACATGCAGTGCTCAGCATGGGCCTTCCCGGAGCTCTTTGTGCTGGAAATGGCAGGCAGCTCAGGACAGGGAAAGGCTGGGAAAGGCTGTAGGCAGCGCAAGGACACGAGTGTCCCACAGTATGAGCAGAGCAAATGGGCCCTGCACAGGAAATGCCAGAGTCACTGTGGAGCTGGAGGACCTTCCTTGGTGACCTGGTCCCTGTTCCTCGGGCTGCCAAGTGTGTCCCCCAGGGGCTCGGAGAGGTCGGCCCTGCATCTCCAGACCCCATGTCCCTGGGGCACAACAGCTTCCCTTTGCCTGTGGCTTGGGCCTTATGGAGACACGTTGTGTGCGGCACCTGGAGAACTTGACACCTGCCCCGTGGTGGGACTGAGGCTTCTTTCCCTTTGCACATCCCCAGGGCCACATGTGAATGGAAGTCCAGGAAGGAATTTATTGCTGTTGCTCCCGTGCCCCTGGTGCACACAGGGCTCCACACACACACCTGCGATGGGGATGGTTTTTTGTGCCTGAGCTCACTTGGAAAAAACAGGCAACATATGAGCAATGATACAGGAATATATATTTAAACAAGAACAAGAAAGAATAACAAAAACAACAATAATGACAACAATATCATTAACAGTAACAACAACAATACCAAAAACAATATAAACAATATCAACAACAACCAAAAACTACTGTGACGCTACATAGAAAAAAATCCACAAAAGAGTCCAGGGCCAGAGTCCTCATGCCCAGCGCTTCCTGGCAGCAGCCAGGGTGAAGGGGAGCTTGGTCTGCAAGGGAAAAGGAGGCATCAGCAGGGCTGAGGAGCGGCTCGGGGGCTCCCGTGGAGCAGAGGCTCTTTGGCAGCAGCGCTGCCGTCATTGGTGCCCTGGCAGAGGCTTGGCGTGGCCAGCGCAGCCCAGAGGCCGGCAGAGGGGCTGAGGCAGCAGGTGCCCAGGCCTTGGGCGCTCCTGCGCCCTGTGCAGCTCTGCCCCGGCGCCGCGGCCCGCCAGAGCGCCCGCACACCTGGGCCAGGCTCCCGCGCGGCTGCTCCCCAAAGGCAGCGCGGAGCAGCGCCAAGGGGCCGGGCACAGCCCCAGCTCTGCCCGTGCAGCCGGCAGCAGGGACCATACCTGGGGGCTGCAGCCGGAGCTCTCCCAGTCCATGGGCTCCTCTGTGCTGCAGCCAACCAAGCTGCTGCTCCCCATGGTCTGGAAGAGAGCAGGATACCTTGGAAGGGACAGTGTGTGGGGAAGAGGAAAGACAAGAGCGCCCAGTGACTGCAGGGGTTGTACCTGGCTGCTGCCATAACTTTGCCACTCCATTGGCTCAGGATAATCTCCTGAAGAGCCCCCATCCACATATGGAGCCTGTAAAGAGAGATAGAGGCATTTGCAAGGCAGGTCCCAGAGCTGGGGAGGTCTGGCCCCCAGGTCCCTCTTCCTGCAGCCAGAAGTGGAAAAGTGAGTCCAGGCCCACACCTGGATCTCCCGGTACAGACAGCTGCAGCGGCAATACCTGTAGGGTGCAGTTGGAGCTCTCCCACTACATAGGCTCCTCTATGTCTAAGCCGACCAGGCCTTGAGTGCCGGAAGTCTGGAAGAGAGCAGGAGAGCTTGTGGGGATGGTCATGATGGCAGCGCTGGCTCTGTGCATGGGGTCTCGTGTCCCCTGCGTGCGCAGGGCAGGCGGTGCACAGAGCCAGGGCGCCAGGCTCAGGCAGCAGCCCCCGAGGCCTTGGCCGCTCCTGGCCCTGGCGCAGCTCTGCCCCAGCACCCAGGCCTGCCAGAGCTCCCTGCCACCTCTGCCACCAGCCCTGCGGCTGCTCTCGCAGAGCCAAGCGCCAGCCGTCCCCGCACAGCCTCTGCCTGCACGCACAGTACCTGCACAGAGCTCTCCCAATCCATTGCTTCAACTGAATCTTCCATTTTTTTTTTAGTCTCCAGCAGCTGCAAGAGAAAAGGAGTGGTTGTCATTTCCAACCCTGAGAGCAGGGGTCTCTGTTTCAGGAGCCTCTTGGCGTCTCCATGCATGGGAGCAGTTGGGCACGGAGCAGGCAGTGCTGGGCCTGCCCGCAGCAGCCTCCTTACCCCCGGCAGCCCTTTTGACAGGCAGGGAGCCCAGTGCCAAGCGGAGGACAGAGAAGGGCAATGTGAGAGGTGTGAGCGCCAAGTGTCGCGCGGTGGCTTTGTGGCCTCCCCCGGAAGGCAGCGCCCAGGCTGCCCTGCAGCCCCGCAGCTCCCCTGCATCTTGTGGGCACCACGGGTGGCCCCTGGTGCTGCGCGGCCCTGCTGCTCACCTGGCCTTGCTGCTGCGTGGCCAGCACTGGGGCCACTGTGAGGCGCAGCCCTGGGAAGCTTCCGTGTTCCCGTGGCGATAACTGCCCCTCTGGGATGTTCCACTGCTGCGTGGGGGGAGGAGGGCAGCGGCAGGGGCCAGGGGAGCCGCCGTGAGGAAGGGTCTGCGTGTGCTGGACTCCCCCTGGCACTGCTGAGCCTGGCAGCAGAGAGCAGTGCGTGGCCTTGTGCTTGCTGGGTGCCAAGGAGGTCTCCTCACGCAGACCCATGGCACTGCTGGCGGCTGCCTGCTCAGAGGCCGGGCTGTACTTGGGGCTCTGCTTACACCCCTGCAAGCAGCCTTGGATGCCTTGATCTTTCTTCCCTGCTCCCCTTCTGCCCTTACAGCCCAATGGACTCGAGGAAGTTTTGTTTTCCATGGTGGAGACTTGATCATTGGTAGTGCAATGAGTGCGAAGGGCAGTTTTGCCCAGGGCCAGGTGTGCATGTCCTCAGCAGAGCCCTTGTGAGTTGGTGGTGGCCTGGGAGACCCTGGTGCTGCTGGGCTCCTTCTCCTGTCCTGCCGCGCACCTTGCAGGCGCCATGTGCTGTGTCTGAGAGCAGCCTTGGTGCGGCTTCTGCACTGCTGCCCCTGCCACGGCTTCCTAGGGCTGCAGAGGGCAGAGCAGGCACAAATGTGCCCTCAGCAGCAGCAGGGACCTGCAGCTGCTGCAGCTCTGCCCAGCACTGGGCTATAATACTCTCTTGCTAACGGAGGTGAATTCCTAGTCCTTGGGTAAGGACAGGAAAGCCAAGGGCAGATGGAGCAGCAGGTCGTCGCGGTCCCGTCGGGGGTTTCCCTCACGCAGAAGGTAGCCCTCCAAAAGCAAGCAGTGAAATCCCTGCCACCAAAGTGCTGGAGCCCAGAGGAGCATCTTGCTGTTGGCTAACCTTGCTTGCTGGCATGCCGCAGTGCCCCTGCGAGGCAGAGCGCAGCTGCTGGGAAGGGGCTGGTGCCAGAGGTGCGCGGAGGGCTCTGGGTGGCTCCCAAGCAGCCGCAGGGCTGGTGGCACGGGGAATTGCCGGCAGGCATTTGTCTGCTGCCCTGGGAATGCTGGAGAGGAAGTGTGAAGCAGAGCAGTGTTCCCTGCAGGGAGGCGCGAGCAGAGGGCTGGGCAGCGAGCTCAGCCCCGTGGCTGTGAGGGCAAGTGCTGGGAGCCCCCTTGCCTGCGCGCGTGACGCCTGCAGAGCCCAGGCGTGCGCAGTGTCCCCGGCGGCAGGAAAGGCGCTGGGAAGCCCTTTCCCCACACAGGCTGCTTGCAGAGAAGCCGCGGCTCCTCTGCCTCGCGCCTGGGCCACCAGGGCTGTCTTGGACAGTCCCCTCTCTGGGAAGGTGCTTTGCAGCTGCTTGAAGGGACAGGCTGCCTGGAATCCTGCTGACCCCTGGAGGGGAAGGGTTTTCGCCTGCTTCCTTGCCTCCATTCAGAGTGATTTTTTAACACTGCAGTACAAGGTCTGGTTGCAAGTAGTTGGGGTGATTCGATGGGCTCCTGCATGCTCTGCGCATCCAGCTCAGAGCTTTGTTGCATGGATAGGAACAGGTGATCTGAATCTTCCTCTGCTGCTTCTTCACTTTCTTTCTATGCTCTGAAAGTCTGGACGTTCCTGGCAGGATGATAGGTGGGAGCTTTGTTCTTGACTTACTCAGTTTGGATTCTCCCAGAGGAGTTGTCTTTCCTTCTGGCCTTTCATGGTCCTGCCTTGCATTGCTCCCTTCCCTGGGGGAGGGCTCTTTTGCCACCCGCCTTGCACAGTTCTCTGCTGAAGCTGCTGCAGTCAGAGGCCGGCCAGGCTGCTCAATGGGTACAAACTGCGACACACTTTCAATGTGCTTATGAGGAAGCGCCTTTTGACTGTTAGGGTGACAGAGCACTGGAAGCGGGTGTCCAGCGAGGTTGTGCAGGCTCCTTCTTTGGAGCTCTTCCAAAGCCTCCTGGGTGTGATCCTGTGCAACGTGCTCTCGGTGTCCCTGCTTGTGCAGGGAGGGGTTGGACTGATGATCTCGAGAGGTCCCTTCCAACGTCAACCCCTGTGTGACTGTGTGACTCGGGAGGGCTCCGCGGGCACCCAGGGCGGCAGTGATGTTGTAAGGGCAGCAGTGGGGTTTTGTCAGGCTATAAGGCCTCTTCTCCCGTGACGTGGTCCCTAAGCGTGTCCCAGCCCTGTGGGGCCCTGTGTCCCCCAGGGGCTCGCGGAGCTCGGCCCTGCATCTCCAGGCCCCGGGTCCCTGGGGCGCGACAGCTTCCCTTTGCCTGTGGCTTGGGCACTGTGGGAACACTTTGTGTGCGGCACCCGGAGAGTTGAGAGCTGCCTCGTGGTGGAGCTGGGGCTCCTTCCCTTTTGGGCATCTCCAGGGCCACGTGTGAATGGAAGTGGCAGAGGGACCTTTTTGCTGGCCCTCCCCTGCCCCTGGTGTGTGAAATCCTGGGGCTCCACAGATGCACCTGCAGTGGGGATGATTTTGTACCTGAGCTCACTTGGAAACAACACGCAACACTTAAACAATGATACAGGAATGTATATTTAAACAACAGCAACATTAATAAAAATATCATAATGAAAACAACAACAATAACAACAGCAAAAAGATCAGCCATAAATTAACTCCCACGCCATAAACTCTTCGTCCACCGCTGAACTGCTGCTGGAGCCAAAGCAACCAGGGTTTGACGTTATCCCAGTTCCCTGTTTCTAAGAACGGGCTCATGGAAGAAGGAGGTAGTGGGAGAGGAGGATAAATTACATAAGCAAATCCCCTCTGGTCTATAAACCCTGGCACATCACCCTCTATAAAACTGGAAATGGACAATCAAACTGCACTTGCACTCCCAGCTCCAAGCGAGATGAGGGGACAGGCCGCCTTCAGCAAGTCCAGCACAGGTTTTCCATACTTGGGAAAGAGAGTCATTGAAAATATATTTACCAAGCTTGGTCCCTGGATAAGGGGAGTCATTCTTTCTGAGCTGGCAATGTCAAAGATGCCAAGAGCCCTTCTGTTGGCATCAGACAGACCAACATCTAGGGAGCAGAATGGAGCCTGCTCCGTCCCTTGGCAGCCCTGGCTCAGGGACCGGGTTCCCAAGGAAGCTCCTCCCGCTCTGCGGAGGCTTCGGGGTTTCCTGTGCGGGGCCCATTTTGGGAGCGCCTCTCGGCTCTGTGAAATGGAGGGTGAGCAGAGGGTGCTCCCAAGCCAAGCAGAGACCACACACAGGCCACACCGTGTTCAGCCTACTTGTGTTGCCGCCCTCCCAAAATGCTACTGACATATTCCAAGAGAGGAGCACACTTGAAAGGGACAGTGACATTGCCAAAATCATTTCCAAAATTCAGCAGTTCCACTCAGAATTAAAAGTTTACGTGGAGAAATTTGTCCATGAGGCTCTGGAAACCCTGAAGAAGAAGCAGAAGGTGAAAAAAGAAAGCTTTACTCTGGTAAAGCCCTTGAAAGACAGGTCAGAAGAAAGCACTGTGGAGAGTGGCCCCAAGGAATGGTTAGAAGAGCAGCGTGTTTGGCCTCTGTCTGCAGGAGATACAGGCGTGCATTGCAGAAGGCAGGTGGCGAAAGAGCCCAACTGGAGAGATGACAACGGGAGCAACCTGGGGCAGGTCTTTGCAAAACCAGAAGCAAGGAAAGCTCCTACTGGCAAGTTAGTGGAGAGACAACCAAGAACAAAGCTCCCTTCCATCATGGTCCCTGGAATGGACGTGCTTTCAGAGCATGAGGCAGAGTCTCAAGAATCTGCAGAGAAACATTCAGCTCATCTGCTTCCATCCATCCACCAAAGCTCTGAGCATCTTGCTCAGAGCACACCCAAAGGCATGCAGAAACCTCTGGCTTTCCCCTCGCCACCTGCATCAAGACCTCGTTCTGCACTGCTGGATATCCAACCAAAAGCGAGGCCAGAGAGCACAGGAGCCCCTTTCCCCTCCATGGCTCAGCAGTATTGCAGGCAGCTCCGAAGCCCCCTTCCCAAAGTGGAGTCCGCAGGACACCAATGCAGGTAAAGCTGGTGACGGACAAGCCAGAAGAACATGAATGCTGAGAGAGGGCATTACCAAGGCAAAGCATAAAGATGTCACTTCCAAGCACTGTGTGGACGTTCCTGTATTCCTGTGCTGCTCTGGTGATCTACACCTTGTCATGACAAGGACCAACAACTGCTGCGAGAGCTGCACGAGACCTTGTGCCCAAGTCGCGAGGCAGACGAGCCGAAGCTTCTCCTCAAGCAGCCTGCATGGGGCAAGGGCTCCAGAGCGCCTTTTCTCGGGGCAAGGGACTTGGGGCACTCCTGGGCTGCCTAGGCATAATCCGAGCAGGCTACAGGGTTCCCACTGCTTGCACTCACACGTGTGCTACTGCGCTCTCTTCCCATCCCTCCATTAGGGTGTCAGTGGAGGCAAGACTGCTCTGCTTCAGAGTCCACCTGAAGCTTTTCCACAGCAGCAGCTGAATGCCCGCTGTAAATTCCATGGTGGAGCGGGCTACCTGAATCTATTTCAACTGCACAGGGACTTGGTCAACTGTGAACTCCCTCAAGGGTAATTCCATTCCCTGCTCTAGCCCCAGCTCCATAGTCATGTACTGGTGGGACATAGGTCCCTGCCGAAGCAAGCGCAGTAGTGACCCTCTGGGGCTTAGGGCTTCCTGAGACAGAGGTTCCCCAGCACCAGCATTTTCGTAGCTGCCAGTGGACTCACCCTACGTGCCATCGTCTAATGCCCCCTTCAGCCCCATTTTGCTTCTGCCTGCCATAAGGCCCCCTGTCACTGGGAGCACCACAGTTCAACAACACTTTGTCCAAAGTATTTATTTAAATGGAGACCTCTTCCTTACCTGGCCACTCTGTGTGCAGGAATCCAGAAACATGAAGCATGGAACAGGTAGCAGTAGCAAACACCACGGCGACGCGGTACTTCCTGGGACACACTGAGCAGCAGACTAAAGACAACAGCCCTCCCCAGCCTAGGTGCTTTATGCCTGCAGTTCAGTGGTGTTGAGAGACTTCTCCGGTCACACCAACCACAAATAGCATGTGCTCAGCAGACAACAGATGACACCTTATGTCCCACAAATGGCTTGCCAGTATATGACACCTCAGAAGCCTTGTTGGTCCTCGTAAGAATCCTACCACATGTCACAGGAAGGATGTTTGTTCACTTGTTGCTCTAGTTCTTCCTAGAGAGCATTGAGGCCCATCCAGAGCACCCATTACAGACAAAATACTTGTTTAGAAGGGATTGAGCAGCTGAAGACTTTCAACAGCCTCTCTTTCCATGTTCCCTTTGGTAACATTATGTAGGGGAAGGGACAGGCTAAAGACCCATGGTCATAGCACCCGTCTGGACTGACACGTCCTGTCCAACCCATTACAACGGCAGCAATCTCCCCCGCATCACTGAGGCAGAAGTAGGAACATCTCTGGCACAAAGCAAGCTCTGAAAGTGCTCAGTGAGATTTGCCGTGTGTGCAACCTGAGCTCCAAGGACAAGTCCTGCCTGCACAAGCCTCTGCCTGGGGAAGACCGGCATGGTCTTCTTTTACTATTAATATCTCATAATCCAGGAATGAAATGATACAGCTAACAAAACAATAATCTTACGATACACTGGGGTTTGGCAACAGACAAAACACTACACGAGCAAGAGAACAGCTATTAAGAAAAAGATACATCACCAATTGGCTAAATACGTTACCATCATCCAGATCCGCAGTCCTGGGGAGCCTCTCTTGCAGGGAGGATTTGGGAGCAATTGGGAGGTCTTACATGGTGTGTCCATCTGTAACTGAGGGCTCCAAAGTCGCTGCAAGAGCGTCCAGTTTTTACAGAACCAAATCAGCAAAACGTGCATTTTCTTTGTGAGCGGTAATATCAGGTATGACCTGCTTTCCCTATCATCTGGGACCAGGACCTGGCCAGAGCCCTGGCCTCGGAGGGGAGAGTTCCCTTCAAGGTCCAAGACACCTTGCAGGCCCACGAGGGGAAGCAGCAGAGCTGCAGTTCATGGGACGCAGAGCAAAGAGGTGCTGGGGAGCTCAGTGCTGGGGCGGGATGTGCGTGCGTGGGGCGTCTGTCCCGCGGCGGGGGGAGACGGGCGGCAGGAGCCAGCAAGTCCCAGCACGAGTGAAGCCCTGAGGGTCCCGGCGGGCTGGGGGGTGGCAGGGCGGGCGCTGCAGCCCTCTGTGACACGGCCTGGGCTCACAGGGGCACATTGCGCACGGTGTTGCGGACGCTGCCCTGCGAGGCCGCGCTGAGCCCGGGTGCGCGGCTGCTCTCGCCAGCTCTCCGCTCTCGGCAGCTGCTTTGCAGCCGGCAGAAGGCAGAGAGAGGCGCTCGCTGCGATAGCGCTGCGGGGCTTGCGGCAGTTGGGCAGGGGAGAAGCGCGTGCCAGGCGCGTGGCACCATGGACTGCTTCTCCTTCAGCTTCTTCCTGTCGCTGTCTCCATGCCTGGCAAGGTTTCAGAAGGAAGGTAAGGCGGGGAGGTCCCCACCAGGCGGTGGTGGGCAGAGGACCATCTTCTGGCTGGGGTAGGAATGCGCTGGCAGGTTTTGTCTGGACGAGAGTCAGTCAGTTTGTAAAGAGGAGCTGAAGGGAAAGGAGTCCCACACTTAGAAGAGGCGGGTGCTCCTGCGGGCTCTGCAGAGGCGCTTGGCAATGCTCGTGTTAGAGATGGATCGTTTCCTTCAGAGGATCTTGCAGTGCCTCCTCCTGAGCTTGGCCCCTTGTCAGTGCAGCCTCTGCATCCAGTTTCTGCTGCGTGCAGCCTCTGGAGCGGACGGGAATGGGCTCCGAGCATGGAGACACCTGCCCATTGTGGATGGGAGGCTCCCTCGTCACAAAGCTTCCCTAGGTCTGGAGTTTTGTCTCCATACCCCTGCTGGGATGAGCAGAGGGCTTCTGCTTGCAAGTCCACTCAAATGTCAGCTCAGCAGGGCCCTCCAGCACAGGGCCCCTGGGGGGTGGTGGTGGTGGGTGCCACCTGTGGCTGCTTGACCGGGAGCGGGCGAGATGGGGGTTATCTTGCTGAATCCCAGCACAGCACGTCTTTCTCTTGCCCCACAGATGTCATTAGAGTTTGGGAGAGCGTGTGCGAGTGCTACCGCCAAGCACTCATGCTCAACCAGGTGAGTCTGCATTGCTCTTCCCCCCGAAGAGCTGCCTGCCCCCTTCCATCCTGACACTGAACATCACCATCCTCCGCCAGCAGCCCTGAAAGCAGGAAAAAGGCCCCCAACGGAGCCTGCAAAGCACCGCTGCACAAGCAGTGTGTGAGGTTGCTCCTTTGGAGCCTTTTCGAGCTCTCCCCATCGCACACGGCCGCAGAGGCTGTCATGCTCCTCAGGGGTTCCCGCAGGGCTGTCCCTGCTTGGAGCTGCTGAGGCTGAGGGTGGTTTAATCTGCTTGTCCCTCACCAAGCGGCTCCTGGAAGTGAGGAGGAGGTTGAGAGGGAAAAGGGTGGAGCGCCGGGCTCTTCTCCAGAGCTCTCCCCAGTGCTCCATCTTGATGCCCTTTGGAACCTCAGCAGTGGAGAAGCCACCAAGCTCCCGTAGTGTAAGCTGTCAAGTCACCAGTGGCTTCTTGTGCTTGAAAAATTACCCTGTGTGCTCCCTTCTTGCTCCTCTCTCTGTAGACTGTCAAGCTACCAGGTGTGGGTCACCTGTACGTCAAGCAGGACTACTTCTGCTATGTGAACAAGCAGGCGTTCAGTGTTCAGAGACCCATGTTTCACCTGTATGAGACAGTCGTGATGAAGAACAAGCTCCGCTACAGTAATAGGCCGTTTCCTGGTAAGAAGGGAGATTCAAGTGTGTGCTTGGCCTTGTGCGGCAGCGGGGTCCGTGGTAACCCATTTGGTAAAAGCTGAGCAGAGCGGGTGAAGCAGAGCTGGAAGGGGTGGTCTTCCCCACGGCCATGCAGGGCTCGAGGACCCTGTTGGTGGTGGGTATGGGTCAGCAAGGGGTAGGGGCCGTGTTGGGGAGGTTCTTCCCTTGCACTGAGGCCGTGTCCTCTTTGGAGGGAAGAGCCGCGCGTGCGGGGCCGGGGCCGTTGCGCCCGCAGGCAGGAGGTTGGCGGCTGCGAGGAGACGGGGTGAAGGGGAAGAGGCCGAGACGCGTCCTGCGGGGGTGGCCGCGGTGCTTGCGCGGGGCTCGCAGCCGGCTGCAGGGCTCTCGAGGTGCTGATGTTGCTCGCTGCTTTGCTTGCAGGCCCTTTGGAAGGCGCGGAGCTCAACTACGCCCGCATCGCGCTGCTCACGCGCATTCCTGAGCACGACGTGCGCGCTTGCGTTGACGCAGCCCTGCAGTGGCTTGAGCAGGCTTTGGCTGAGGGAAAGGATTTCGACTTTGTTTTCCCAAACATCGGTGTTCTCGTGTGCCGAAAAAAGAAGATCGTCATGAGATTCTTCGAGGAATTTATCCAAGAAGTGGATACAACTGGGAACCTGGCAAAATCCTTCCTCACGGTGCGTTGGGGTTGTTTCCAAAGATCCCTCTGCTTCTTTGGGAATGGGCTGCATGTCTAGCCCCTTGGGCTGCCCTTCATTTTGAGGAAGGGCGGGTGCCCTCAGAGCTCTGTCCTGGCCTGGAGGAGTCAGAAAGGCCGGCAGCGCCGGCCCCGCTTGGCCGAGCTTTGCTGGGCCGTGGCCATGTGCTGGGCCCGGGGCTGCTGTTGGGGTAGAGCCCTTGGCGAGGGAGCTGCGGAGAGGCAGCTTCTCACGCAAGCGCTGGGCAGTCGGTGCCGTTGTGAGCAAAGGGCCCGTCGCGCGGGGAGGAGCTCACACGTCTCTGCGCCTCTTGCAGAAGCGAAAGCTGCGGCCTCTGATCATCGGCTGCGCAGAGAGGGCTGTTTTCCGCATGCCTCTGGAAGGGGTCTTTGTGTTCCCACAGTGAGTAGCTTTGCTCGTGCCGGCGCTGGCTGCGCAAGCGGCTTCTCCTCTCCCCTTCGTTAGGGCTGGTGAGAGCTGCTGAGGACCCTGTTGCCAGCCCGTGTCTCCTCCTGAAGCTCTGGGGAAGACCTGGGTCCCGCGTGGGGTTGTCAGGGCAGTCCGTGCTCCCTCTTGATTCAGTGGCCCTCCGTGCGCCTCGGGGCGGAATGACGTGCGGGAGGACCTGCTTTCCATTCCCGCACGTGCTGTGGGAGAGGTGCTTAGGCACTGCCTGGCATACCCACACCTTCATCTGCTGCTTCCCTTTCTCATGGGGAGTCTAAAAACAAGAGCCAACCAGGCAAAGCCTAAGATGCTCCTCCCTCCTGCATGTGTTTTGTACCCCTGAAAAAGTGGATCCCTGTCTGACCTAGAAAGGGCCCTGGATGGAGCCTCTTGTGCCCTCAGCTTCCCCAGCTCCACTGGCATCGTGTTCTGTCCTCTGCTTTGAAAAAGCGGAGTTTTGGGAGCAGCTCTCCACTCCATGTGTGAGCAGCTGCTCAGGGGAGGCCACAGGGGCTTGTGCTGCCCCTTCCTGAAACTGCTCCCACCTTCTTGCCTCCAGGTTTGTGCGGAAATTCCTGCTTTCTGCAAAGAAAGCGTCGTCAGAGCGGGCTGGTAGAAAAGGTACTGTAGCACGGCACACACTAGAGGCAGGGTCTGAGGGACTCTGCGTGTGGGTCCCTGGGACACCAGAGGGTCTCCCATACCAAAGAGCCTCTCTCCAGTGGGGTGGGTGTCGAGCCGGCCCCACTGCAGAATGTAGAGTCGAGAAAGGAATGGCCCAAGAAGAGCCCGGGACCAGAGGGCCCTTTAGAAAGAAAGGGCTGGACAAGCTGAGGGGTGGGAGAGGACTGAGGAGCGCTGAGGAAGCCGGACTGCGAGGCCGGAATAGCCGGTGCTCGGTCAGCCGCAGCCCGTGAGCGCGCAGGCCGGCACGTCCTGCTCGTGGAAGCGTCCCCGAGGGGCAGGTGTGCAGAGCTTCCTTGTTCCCTACCTGCAGGGCGCCTGGCTGCCCAGGGCTTCCTATCCCGCCAAGCTCTTCCTCCAGTGCCGAGAAGGGAGGAGGAGGAGGAGATGGGAGAGAGGATGGCCAAGGACTGGAAGACTGGAGTGCGTCGTGTGGGGTGAGGCTCCTCCAGAGGTGTCTGCGCTCACGTTGTACTCCGGGCCTTGCGCAGGGAGCTGTTGTGTTGCGCTCGCTGCCTGGTCTTGTGCTGGGCACTTCTTCTTGTGTCTTGAGGCCTTTAGCCTTCTGCTGCGGGGAGGCGCGTGGCTGTTTTCAGAGCCTCCCACGTGAGACGGTTTTGCCTCTGTGCCCTCCTAATTTATAGGTTTGTAGATAAGCAGAAGATCAGAGAAGGCAACGCCAAGGAGAAGGGTGTCCAAAGAGGTGACGTACCCGGTGAGCCCGCTTTGCAGAGGGGGGACACCAGGCAGGGGTGGGAGCAGGTGCCCATGGGGAGCAACGTGGTGCTCTGGAAAGGGAGGGCTGGCCAATATGGGGAGCCAGAAAGGGACAAGGGGCTGCTAGGAGGGCTGACTCGATCCCTGGTCGGCCTTGCATGCAGTGGGCAGCCTGTTCTCCTTGTGGGAGGTGTCCTGTGGATGCCCTTGAGCTTCCGTGCTCTGTATTTGCAGGAGGTCCTGCTGGAAAGCGCCTGCTGTCACGAGCACGGGTTTCTCCTGTGCGCCCCAGGCATGCAGGCGTGATGGGATCAATGCTGCCCAAAGCAGGGTGTGCAATGGGAGCAGTGAGGTGAGGCTCCTGGAGGGATAGCTTGGGGAAGCCTGTGCTTGTGTTGGGTTGCTTTGTGAGTACAAGCTGCAGAACCTGCTCCTCATGGGAGCTCTGGTGCTTTTGCAGTGTGCTGCCACCAGCAGTGGGGAGCTGTGCACAGAGAGCAAGAGAATTTGTCAAGGAGACATCTCCTGAGGCCACGCTCCCTGCTTTGGACAGGCACAAGAGAGACCTGGTAGGTGGTGGGGATTTGAGTAATGCTGGTGTCAGCCTGCCGAGTAGAGAAGCAAATCTGTACGGCCAGGGAGACCTGAGAGACCCCTTGAGATGTGTTCATTCCCTTAGCTGTTTTGGCCACAGTCTTTGGTCTTGCGAATGGCTCCATGTGTTTGTGCCCTTGGCATTCCTGCTTGCCCACCCATGGCCATGAGGGAGGGACAGAAGCGTTGTTTGTGAAGGGAGCGGTGCTGCCCCTGACCTCCTGTCCATCTGAAATGGCTCCTGTCTGCTTGTCTGCCGCAATAGCTGCGAACTGAAGCAGAGCAGCGGCAGCCACAGCACCACGGTGCCTTCCAGCAGGGCCACAAGAGGAAGGAAACTGGAGGCGGTCCTGCAGGAACGGTGGTTCCTCCTGGCCTTCCATCTATATTGGAGAAGAAAGCGTCGCCAGGCCCAGAGATGCCACGGCAAGAGTAAGTGTGTGGCGTGTCCCAGCACGGCCTGGCATTGCTGAGCGCCCAGGAGCAGCGTGGGGCGAGCGAAGGCTCCCGCTGCCCGGGGAGGAGATGCCAGGTGCCGCTTTGCCCGGCTCCGGGGTGGCCGGGCTCAGCCCCGGGGAGTGCTTGGGGCTGGCGCTGGCTGCAGGGGCTGTGGGCGGTAGCGGGAGCGCGAGTGCAGGGGCTGCGGGCGCGCGGGGGCAGCCAGTGTGCAATTCCTCCCTGCCCTTGCAGCGTGCTGCCGCCGCGAGCCCGCCGGGGTCTGCAGCGGGCGCAGCCCTATGAAGCCTGCCTGGAGGAGTCGAGCTGGCTGCAGGCCCAAGGGCTGTGGAGAACGGGCCAGCAGCCCTTCCTCTGGTAAATGCGTGCCGATGCCGGCGCCTCTCTCCTGCGGGGCCGCTCTGCTTGTCCCGCCGGTGGTGCCGGAGGAAACGCTGCGTTTGGCTGCGGGCGCCGTGGCCTGCGGAGCGGCGGCTGTGGAGATGGGGGCTGCAGGGGCTCTGCGCCCTGCGGCTGCCGGCACCAACGACTGAGCGGCTTTGGCTTTCTCCCGTAGTGTCGGGAAGAAGATGGAGATCCGGGAGAACGGAACAAAGCGCAAGGCCTTCCCGGCGCTGCGGCACACGAGGGAGCAGTGCAAGCAGGAGAAACCCCATAGACCTGCTCTGCGGCCCTGAGAAGTGACTCCCGAGGGGCCGTGTGGACACCGCAGCTCCCACTGGGGCCTTGGCAAATGCTTCCGTGCCCCGAGAAATGCAAAATAAAGAGCACTGCTGCCCGCTCCCAGCTGGAGGAACCTCGCAGTGTGCCGGTCTGGAAGGTGTTGGAAAGGGAGCTCTGTTAAAGGTCCTGTGCTCTGGGCAATCCTGATGCAGGAGCAGAGACGTGGGGCAAGGGCAGGACCCGTGCGGGCCTGGAGGGGAGATGGGGCCACGTGAGGGCAGCTGGGGGCAATAGAGCAGAGCTGAGGCCTCGGCGCTGGCGAGGGAGGAGATGGGAGCGCACAGGGAGGGGAAGGGTGATGGAGGCTGGCTTGGAAAAGCAGCTCTTGGAGCTGAGTGTCATGCGCTCAGCTCCGTAGGTACCTCCTGGCCGTGCGGTGGGATTTCCTCCGATCTCAGGGCCTTCAAATGCCTCTTCTGTGTCGCAGTCATGGTGGCCAAAAACACAAACAACTGGGGTAGATGCAACACAAACTGCACTTTATTGGTCTCCAAGTACATTATTTATACTGAGCCTTCCTCGTCGTGGCTGCTGCGTATTGGTGAGGACTACAAAGGACAGTAGCTAGTAACAGAGTTATGATCGGATGATTCTGAGCTTGGCCAGTTTCTGCTCCGTGGCCAAAACCTCCTTAAACTTGTTAATAACTTTCTGCTGTCTCCGTGTGAATTCCCTGTCTCATAGATACACTCTAATCTTTTCAAGACTAACGTTCTCTGCTAAGGGAGCCAGGGATTCCACAGACTGGCTGTAATCCCTGACAATTCCCCTTTTTGTATTTGTGCTACAAAAATGGCACTAACTATGGATCGTGCCATGGATTGCATCAAGCCTAATTTACTAAGCACCGAGCTGCCCTGGTGAAAAAAGCGATGAGATAATAAAGCCTGTTGGTGTTTGTTAGGGAGCAGACACAAGGGCATCAGCCCTAGCATTGCCCTCAGTGGAAAAAACAAACAAACAAACAAACAAACAGGCAATGCAGTATAGAATGCTTAAGGTTGGAAGGGACTGTAATCCCTGACAGTCCATGACTAGGCACAAGATACTGTGGGTCTGGCATGGTGATGGTTTTGGGGTTCCTACTCAGTTCTCTTGTGACCTCCAAAGGGGAACAGAAGTCCTTACCGGAGCAAAGAGAGAGGCCTGCAGGCCCCTCAGGAAGGCCCTCTCGGTGCTACTCTGCTCCTTGGAAGGAGCATGGAGAAATGGAAGGAGCTGGGGCTCCTGCTCAAGGCAGCGCAGGCCTGGCAGGTTGGCGAGTGCCTGGTAAGGACAGCCCCAAAGCGCCCAAGACCTGCCCTGCAGAAGGGCCTTCTACCCTTATCCTCTCCTCCTCTCCAACCTCCCTGGTGCCAGCCAAAGCTGCACATGCGCTCCCCTTCCTCCAGCACGCTGTCCCGGAGGACTCTTCCCAAGGGCCATAGAATCATAGAATCATAGAATGCTTAGGGTTGGAAGGGACCTCTAGAGATCATCTAGTCCAACCCCTCTGCACACGCAGGGTCACCTAGAGCACGTGGCGCAGGACTGCATCCAAGGGGGTTTGAAGATCTCCAGAGAAGGAGACTCCACAACCTCTCTGGGCAGCCTGTTCCAGTGCTCTGGCACCCTCAATGTTAAAAAATTTTTCCTTAAGTTCCTGTGGAACTTTTGGTGCTTCAGTTTGCGGCCATTTCCTCTAGTTCTGTCAGTGGCCACCACTGAAAAGAGACCAGCACCATCCTCTGCACTCCCTCCCTTGCAGGTACTTATATACACTGATCAGGTCCCCTCTCAGCCTTCTCTTCTCCAGGCTGAACAGGCCCAGCTCCCTCAGCCTCTCCTCATAGGGCAGATGTTCCAGGCCCCTCATCATCCTTGTGGCCCTGCGCTGGACTCTCTCCAGCAGCTCCACATCCCTCTTGTCCTGTGGAGCCCAGAACTGGACACAATACTCCAGATGCGGCCTCACCAGAGCTGAGTAGAGGGGCAGGATCACCTCCTTCGACCTGCTGGAGACGCTCTTCTTAATGCACCCCAGGATCCCATTGGCCTTCTTGGCCACGAGGGCGCACTGCTACCTCATGGTCAACTTATCATCCACCATGACGCCCAGGTCTTTCTCTGCAGAGCTGCTCTCCAGAAGGTCAGTCCCCAGCCTGTACTGGTGTCTAGGGTTATTCCTCCCCAGGTGCAGGACCTTGCCCTTGGCCTTGCTGGTTTTTCACCACCCATGTGCTCACACAGCATGGCCCCACGGCACCACTCCCAGCTGTGCCCACCCCGGTGCAGCCCTTCCTCCAGCACAGCCCCCTGCCAGGGGGGCTCCATCTCAAATGATGTCTCTAGGTCTTGTTCACTGTTCTTTGAAACAGAGGCATGGGATGATCCTAGATACCTTCTGCATGATCTCTTATGCCACAGAACTACCCTTGAAGAGAAATTTCTTGTTTTCCTGAAGTGCAGTCTGTACATTTCAAGCTGCTGTTGGTGGCTCTTTCAACTTCTCATGCTCTTTCCCATTGTCAGAAGAGGCTCCATCATCTCTGAAACCACCCTTCTAGCAGTCACTGGCCAGTGTTATATTCGCCTTAGCTGTAACACCTCACCAGGCTGAAGAAACTCAGTTTCCTCAGCATCTCCACACAGGCCATGTGCTTTAGGTCTCCAACCCCATCTCTGCAGAAGCGCTCTGAAGCCTCTTCTGTTCCTCCTTATTGCTGCAGTACTGGGTGTACCACAGTGGGACACACAATTCCACATGTGGCCACAACAGGGCTGAGTCATGGGGGCTTAGAACTGCTCTTGCCTGAGTGTCCAGGCACTTCCTAATGCAGCCCTGTGTGCAGCAGGCCCAGTTGTGGTGAGCATGCAACACAGGCTTGTGTATCATAAAAGGTAATGCAAAAGAAAAATGAAGGCTATATGGGAGTCCCTGCCTAGCAGTCCTGAACCTTATCATCCCCCATGACACCCAGGTCCCTCTCCGCAGAGCTGCATCTGGTCCTGCATGTTTGTGACATTTGTCCATGGTCACCCACAACTGTGCCAGGGCACTGTGGATTTCCTTGGTCATCTCAGGTGACACTGGATGCTTTTTCCTCCTACACAAGTACCAGTCACTATAAGGATGAGGCACAGGCAGTCTGTACCAGTGCATTCAGTAATTCTTCCCTAGGTGTAGGACCCTGAACTTCATGAGGCCCAACTCTCCAGCCTGTTCATTTCCCTTGGAATGGCTGCACAGAAGTGTGGGGTATCAGACACTGCTCCCAGTTTGGGACCATAAGGACACTTGCTAAGTGTGCACTCATCCCCTTCATCCAGGTCATTAATCAAGTAGCTGAACAAGACTTAACCCAGTGTTGACATCTGGGGAACACCAAGAGCTCCAGGCCTCCAGCTAGACTCTGCACCACTGATCACAACCCATGGAGCTCTGCCATTCAGCTGCTGTCCGCTCATCTAAACGTACACTTCTTGACCTTGCCCATGATGGGAGACAGTGTTCAAGACTTTGCTGAAGTCAAGGCAGACAACATGCACCAATCTCCCCTCATCTCCCCAGCCAGTCCTTCCATCCTAGAAGACTCTCAGACTGATTCAGCTTGATTTCCCCTCCGTGAATTCATGCTGACCACTGCTGATGCCCGTCCTTTCCTCCACATGCTTAAAGACAACATCTCTGATGAGTTGCTTCTTCACCTTTCCAGAAAGGTTCATCCCTTCCACAGTCACTGGTAACCAATGAGCGAGTCCTAAATGCAGAGCTCATTACACATTTATGAGCTATTTTCTCCTGCACACATGGAGAATCCTGTGAAGCAATGCCTTTGGGGTACAATTCCTTGAGCCTATTCTTAAAAGCAGCTTCCTCTAAAGAGCAGCCTTCAGGCACTGCACTGGGTGGAACTTTCTGCTTTTAATGACAGAGTGAGGGGGTCAGCTCTGACCCAGACTTAGACATCAATTTATTTGGAAACCGTATGAGACAAAGTAGTCTAATTCAAGGAGGAACAAATCCAACCATTTGTGTAGCAGCATGTTAACAAATGCTAGTAATAGTAAATCTAATAAACATAAAGAAATATTGCTCAGTCCTGGTACAGGATACAGTGGGATTCACATGTGGAGAGCAACACCAATATTACCATTTCTGAATAATGTCCATGAAATTACTTTCCTCAGGGCATCCTTGAGCTCCTTGTTCCTCAGGCTGTAGATGAGGGGGTTCACTGTTGGAGGCACCACCGCATACAGAACAGCCAGCACCAGATCCAGAGCTGGGGAGGAGATGGAGGGGGGCTTCAGGTAGGCAAACATGGCTGTGCTGATGAACAGGGAGACCACAATCAGGTGCGGGAGGCACATGGAAAAGGCTTTGTGCTGGCCCTGCTCTGATGGGATCCTCAGCACAGCTCTGAAGATCTGCACGTAGGACAACACAATGAAAATGAAACACCCAGAGTGTACACAAAAAGTAATCACAAAGACTCCAACTTCCCTGAGATAGGAATTAGAGCAGGAGAGCCTGAGGATCTGGGGGATTTCGCAGAAGAACTGCTCCACCACATTACCTTGGCAGAGTGGCAGGGAAAATGTGTTCCCAGTGTGCAGGAGAGCATTGAGGAAACCACTGGCCCAGGCAGCTGCTGCCATTCTGACACAAGCTCTGCTGCCCAGGAGGGTCCTGTAGTGCAGGGGTCTGCAGATGGCAACATAACGGTCATAGGCCATGACTGTGAGAAGGAAATACTCTCCTGCTACCAAGAAAAGAAACATAAAGACCTGTGCAGCACATCCTAAGTAAGAAATGGCCCTGGCGTTCCACAGGGAATTGACCATGGATTTGGGGACAGTGGTGGAGATGCAGCCAAGGTCGAGGAAGGAGAGGTTGAGGAGGAAGAAGTACATGGGGGTGTGGAGGTGGTGGTCGCAGGCTACAGCTGTGATGATGAGGCCGTTGGCCAGGAGGGCAGCCAGGTAGATGGCCAGGAAGAGCGAGAAGTGCAAGAGCTGCAGCTCCCGCCTGTCTGCGAATGGCAGGAGGAGGAACCCACTGAAGGAGCTGCTGTTGGACATTTGCTATCTCAGGGGATAGTGCACTATCCTGGGAGTTTAAAAAAAAAAAAAAAAAAGGATGTGGCATTTTAGGAAAAGACATTTCAAGAAAGAAAAACCAGTAAATTAAAAAAAAAATCAATTTCTCATTAAAAACACATCACACTGATTCTCTCTTTACTAGGGGGAGGGGACGGGGAAGGGGCATCTGTGCACTTATATGGCTTGAACCCCATTTTGTGCTGACCAGGTGTGTTGTAAGGATTTGGGACCTCTGCCCATGCAATGTGGAAGGAATTGGAGTGAGTAATTCTAACACTCACAATAAAATCACTTTTCACATAACAGGGCTGTTCAGCATCTTCACACCCATTTCTAAAGAATGTGGATTGTAGAAGAAAGTTGGTTTCTTTTTTTGACATTATTTATTTTCTTTGAGATGCCCCTCTCCCACCTGGGCAGCGCTCTTTGAAGATAACGATCATTGTCCTTTCTGCTGCGAGTGCTGAGAGGAAAGGCTTCCCTACCACTTGGGGCAGAGCGACAAGAGCTTCTCTATTACCCCAGGTTCCAGCTGTCCTGCACTCACACTGCTTTGAGCTGGAGGATGATCACAGTTACATGTTACCCTAAAAACCACACTTCCATGCAGACCCCTGTTTCACATAACTTGCAGCACTGATATCTGAACTGCAGCTGAAATCTTCTCCACCCAAGTGAGCCTAAGAGAAGACCAGGAGCAGCACGGACAGGAGGGAAGCAAGGAGCAATCCTGGGGCACAGGGACACTGCTCTGGATTAGAGCCCATGCAGACCTGGGTGCACAGCCAGCTTCACAGCCCTGCAGCATCCCCGGGAGAAGGAAGCAGGATGCCCTGTCCCTGTGACGCTGAGGCAGGGAATCCTGCTCTGAAGCATCCTCTGCATTGGAGATGGGGGGAGAGCGATTGCCCCAAACCCTAACAAGTGATGGCATTGACTGGGTGCAGAAGACCCCTCTGGAAACTCAGTAGCATTGCCCTGCAGCCAGAGACTTACCATGCAAAGGGCTGGGAGCTCACTTCCACAGTGAGCTCTGCTCTGTCCTCCTGCTCCACACTGCCGTTCCCCTCTCGCTGCCTTCTCTCCTCCCCTGTCCGCAGCAGCAGGCAGTGCCCGCAGCCCTGCTGCTCTTGGCACAGGAGCTGCTCCTGCACTCGGCTGTCTGTGGGCAGTGCTGCCAGGCTGCCACGAGCTGCCTCCGTCCCAGGAGCCTGGCCCTGCTCAGGAGCAGAGGCCCAGCTGAACTCACCAATTTCTCTGTCCCTTGTGCTCCCTCCTCCTGGGGAATGTTTGTTAAGTAAACTAAAATAATCACTTGTTGTCCTTTCCCACTGAGTGGAGAAAGAATGATTCCCAGCTTGCCATCTATTTCATCAGAGGATGACTATCTATGTAAGTTAAAAAAGGTCCCACTCTGGAAGTCCCTAGTTAGTAAGACCCTAATAGGCAGGACACTGAGACAGGGGCAAGAAGGAGGCTCATTGATTCAGATGAGTCAATGTGGGCATCACATGCTGGTTCAGAAGTCACTGATCTGGGATGGGTTTCACATTCCTCCCCTGAATACACAGAAGGTGGGATTCTGCTTCCCCATGCTGAAGTGTGCACAGCACTGACATCTCCATGGGAGCTCCTTCTCTAAGCTCCCCTTGTAATCACTCCTGATGGAGGGTGGGAGTCAGCTGGCAACACACAAACAGCTGGGGACAGTTGAAGAGGCAGAGGAGGTACCAAAAACCTGCCCATGTCTGTTTGCTCTTAAGAAGCAAATCTCAGACCCACATTCTCATGGAGCTCCAGGACAAGACCAGGTGGGGAATGTCCTTGGCCATCTCAAATGACCCCAGGTGCCTTCCACTACTATGTGAGCACCATGCAGTATAAAGCAGAGACCCAGGCAGATCATCATAGTGCAAAAAGTTAATATAATTCAGGGCAGGCATATCATTCAGTGACATTGGAATAGGCTGGCTGGGCCAAGACAGGTGCCTGCGTTGTCCAGCATAACCAAATGCCTCCTCTAGCATGGGATCTATGAGAAGTCATGTCCCTTTGGAGTTGGAGCTGGGCAAGCACCCCAGGACCTCTCGGGTTCGCTACCAGTGCCAAAACAACAGGATCCCACCACTGCCTTTAGGCCAAGTCCATCCCTCCTACAGCCAAGCGTGCTCCCTAAATGGGAGAGACACATCACACCAAGGTGTCTGCTCTGGTCTCTGGTCTCTTAACAGCTTCTTGCTTTTATCAAACAGAACCTCCTTTCACCCTGGATGATATGGCTGGGCTAATGATGGCCTCAGGATGGCTGGATCATAGACAGCTCCAGCCCAAGAACACTTTCAATGATGCCTTCTCCTGCCTGGATATTGGCCCAACTCTGTCACAGGCCCCAAGGTGCTACAAATCGGCTCAGGCAACAAAGCCCTCTCCTGCCATTTCCTCAGAGTCACTATGTTTCTCCCTGGCCTTGGGCACTGCAGGCTTTGCTCTCTTAGTGGGAACCTTCTTTCACCATTGCATTGACATCTTCTCTCCATGCCAGCATTTCTCTGCTCTCAAGTGGGGCCATTGCACACACGGTGTCCTTGGCTCTTGGTAATAGGGTCTATCATGACCAATCTGTCTTTTGTGCCACATCCTGATGTTTTGCATCACAAATATATGGAAATGCCTGTAGCCTGGCAGGAGAGCTTGAGGATTTGGGGGATTTCACAAAACTACTGTCCGTAGAGCTGTCTCTACAGAAAGAAAGCATGAAAGTGTTAGCAGACCAGGGCATTGAGAAACTCAGAGGCCCAGGCAACTGCTGCCATTTCAAGTTCTGCTGCTCAGGAGGATCCCATAGTACAGGGGTCTGCAGATGGCCTCAAAGTGGTCATAAGCATGACCACTTTTTCACATGACTATGTGAAAAAAACATTCTCTTGAACTCAAGAAGACAGAGACCTGTGCAGCACATCCCAGGTAGGAAACGGCCCTGGCATCTCTAATCGCTAG
This sequence comes from Tinamus guttatus, assembly GCF_059628265.1. NCBI lineage: Eukaryota > Metazoa > Chordata > Aves > Tinamiformes > Tinamidae > Tinamus > Tinamus guttatus. Next base: position 99,462 of record NW_028289324.1, read on the forward strand.
AGAGAGAGGGTAGGAGTCAGTAATAACACCTTGTAATGCCTGAGGGGCTGGGGTGGTCCAAGGCAAATGCAAGGGTCTTCAAGTCCTCTTGGAACCATCCTGAGAGATGGACATCCTTCCCAAGCACCAGCTGGTGGACATAGGGGCAAGGAGGGTATCCTTGACCACCTGAAATGGAACCAGACATGTGCATTTAGGGCATGTGAGCTCAAATCAGAGCAAAGCAAAGTGACACACATACATCCCTGCACGGCAGGCACCTAAATTCAGTCCAAGGTCTCTAGAGCTGTGTCAGGTGCCTGGTGTGCCCATTACAGCCAGCCATGGCTGGCAAATACAGCACAGCACCTCCAGGAAAGACCCAACCTCCTGGAATGGGTGCAGAGGGCAGGAACTCTGAGGCCTCTCAAGGTGGTCCAGGGCCTATGGACCAGCAACTGAGCACCAACACATGAAAGGAGGAATCAGTAATGGGAGACACATGACACTGGGGTCTCTTTTCATGAACCTATGTTCTTAAAGGCTGATGGGTCTCCTCTTCCTGAACCTTCTTACCTGTGGTGATCCTGACAGTGAGTATGCTACTGATGTCCTCAATGTGGCCACATGAAAGGCTGTCCTCATCCAGAAGGAACAGGAATTTTTCTCAGCAGCAACTTGCCCTTCCTGGACATCCTCTTTACCTCTGTCACATGCCTCGAGGTACTTTAGAGTCCCCTGGGGCAGCAACTCCTTCTCCTGTTGGGGCTGCCTTACCCAGCTGGGCTGGCCTGGAAAGTTCCCAGAAGAGGAGGAATGTCACCCGCAGTTAACTGTGCCAGGGAAGCACAGGGGAACATAGCAGTGTGCTTCTGGGAGCCATCCTGCCCTGTCCTTCAGGCTAGTCCAGTGTGACAGATACAGGTGTGCTCACCTAGAGCACCTGCACACGCACACCCATGGTCCCTACGGCACTGGCATGGCCTTTGGGTGCCTGGTACCGCTGGTTATCCCCTTTCCCATGCTTGGTGGCCTGCTGGGGCCAGCAAAGGTGATGCTAGTGCTGTCAATGGGCAGAGTGGGTGAAGGCACTTTTGGAGCTTCCTCACAACCTGCTGATTTCCCTGTTGGCCTTGGAGTCTTCAGTGAGTGCCCTTGGATTGGCCTTTGTTCTGGCACAGCGATGCACAGAACTGGCCTCCAGCAGCAGCAGCTCTGCACATCTGAGCATGCACTGATACAAGAAGGAGAAACATGTCCGAAGGATTCAGGTTTTAATTCTGCATTTCAGGTACCATAATTCATATTGCTTTCATGTACCCTCATACCAGCTTAAGACAAGCAAGAAATGGAGAGGATGAAGACCAAAGAGTCTATTTTCCTTTTTTTTTTTTTTTTTTTTTCAGCAGGAGCTGGAGGAGAACGTGGAGCTGAGCTTAGAGCAAGGCAGCAAGACTGCATGTTGTCACATTTCACCTGGAAGGAGACTGTTCCCATCTGCTCACCTGATGGTCATCAACCAGTTGGCCAAGCTGGTGAGGAGAGCCTTAAACTGAGAATGACTCAGAGGACTACAGCAAGGGTGAGGGAGTGATGGGCTGGGATGGCAGGGAAAGGTGTAGGTGAGGTGGACAAAGGAAACCCCGGAGAGCACAGCAAGAGGCAGGGAACTCTGCCTAGGGACAGACAGAAAGTCAGTCAGGATTGTAGGGGTGAGGATTAATGGGCAGACCAACAGTGATGGCCATGTGTGGATCTCTGCTATGGAGCGCCTGAAGAAGTGCAGCCTCTGCAAGGCCTGAGGAGTGCAGAGCTGGAGGGAGGAACATTCATTCTGCTCCCTGGATAGCAGTTCCCAGGCAGGCTCAGAAGCTGGAATCAGGACTTGGAGGTAGCAACATGGTGATGGGCATCCCCATGGAGATGGTCAGGACATCATGATGGAGTCCCTATGGTCTCCACCAAGGCATCATGATGGGGTCCCCATGGTCTCCACCAAGGCATCGTGATGAGGTCCCCATGGCACTCACCAGGGCTTTGTGATGTCAGTGGCATCATGCTCACAAGACCATTGTGAGGGGGCAGTCCCCATGGTGACCCTGCCTTTATTGAGGGAAAAGACCCCAGGTCCCCACTCTGAGGAGAGCAGCTCGATCAGGAGGGAGCGGCTCCCCTTGGCGCCAGTGTCAGGTCCCCACAAGAGGATCCTGAACATGGACAAGGAGCAGCAGGCGAACGCTTGTTCCCAGCCCGCAGACGGGCTCTCAGGCTTGCAGGAGAGCGTGAGCGAGGTGAGCAGTGGGGCTGAAGGGAGAGGCGAGCAGCAGGGATGGGACTGACACGGAGAGCACAAGAGTGGTTTGGAAGGGGAGTTGGGGTGAGATAGCCAGGCATGAGCTCTTCCGGGGAGAGCTCATTTATTCTCGGCCCTGGGTACTTTTTCTCGGACAAAAGACGCCAGCTGGGGTCCTCCCAGGGCCACCCAAACCCTGTGACTCTGTGCTGAGGATCAGCAAGCAGCTCTAGACTGAGCTCAGCCAGGCTGTGTGCAGCCACGAGCCTCCCTTGGACACAGGGCTGAGGTTTCTTGTGCTTCAGGGGCCACTTGTATCCATGCAACCACCTCCACCAGGGGCCTCCTTCTCCCCACAGGTGGGCCAGCAGATCAAGGACCAGCGCCTGGAGGCAGAGGTGCCGAATCAGGAATTGGTGCTAAGCACATCCTCAGGGTGCCAAGGGGGAGAGCTGCAGCTTTCTCAAGTGGAAGGGCCACCCGCCAAGGTGTGCCAGGAAGAAAGAGCCTCTTCTGCCCCACAGGATGCACAGCAGTGCACGCCGGCAGCCAAGGAGGGTTCCCGGGAGACTGAACTCCCCAGCCTGCCCTTCGCAGAGGCACCGCACGGCTCTGCAGAAGACACGGCTGCTGCTGGCTCACTGGAGGCCACACGCTCATCCCTGCTTGAGCCTGCTGGCTTCGTGGAGAGCATCTTTGCAGAGATTGCGGTGGAGCTGAGGGCAGAGAGCCGGAAGGCTGCCCCACCATGCCGAGCAGGGACAGGACAGGGCCCAAAGCAGCAGCCTGTGGGCATCATCTGCCACCTGGGAGCAGAGCCACTGCGTGTGCACCCGGACAACACCGCGCGCTACCTGTCCGTGCTCAGCATCCGCACGGAGCCGCTGGAGGAGCTCCAGAGCAGCTGCCTGGCGCGCACCGGGCAGAGCTTGGCCCAGCTGCGAGAAGGCGCCTTCCTGAGGAAGCAGCAGAGCCTGGAGGAGAGCGAGGATGAGGAAGAGGAGGACGAGGGAACATATTTCTCCCTGACAGCCTCGGGATCGCTCAATGTGCGACCCAAGCAGGTAAGCAGAAGGGATGGCTGGGGCAGCCAGAACCCTTGCGGTGCTGGCACCAGGTGCTGCTCTGCACAGTGACAGCCCAGTTGTCCCTGTGCTGGTGGGGCCCAGGAAGCTATTCTGGGGGGAAGTGAAGCCCCCTTCATAAACCTCCCTCTATTCTCTAGCTCCTCGCTAGAAACTCCTTCTATGACTTGTGGAACCCCAGGATGACACAAGTGGAGCTGCTCAAGGATGTGAGGTGCAAGTGGGAGGTGTTGGAGCGCCTCTATGCCCATGCCCCCAGGGAGGAGGGGCAGGTAAGGAGAGGCAAGAGAGCCCTGAGGGCAGAGCAGGATGAGCTCACAGGCCACACTGATGAGGAGGAGGATGCTGGTGAAGAGGCTCTGCAAGGCAAAGAGGTGGAGGAAAGCACCTCCAAGACCTGGGTCAGACCCAGCCTGCGCAGCCTGTTTGCAGACAGGGAGGCATCTCAGCAGAAGGTGCCCCCTGTGAGTGACAACCCCATTCTGGAGCAACCATTGCCTGATGACACGGCACCAGCGGTTCCTCCCCTGGCTGCAGGCCCTGCTCCCCAGGTGAGCAAGCAGCGCCTTACCTGCACCCACCATCCCAGGGAGCTGCCCTGTGAGCTGGGTCTGGGGTGAGCAGAGGGGGTGCTCAGAGCTGCTCCAGCCCGTGGGACCCCCCTGCCGTGGTGCCCTGTTGTCACCCCAACTATTTGCCCTCTGCGATGTCGCCATGGGGAGATGCCGAGTCCTCTCTGTATCCAAGGGCCAAAGGCACAAGGCTGTTGTCCCCTCCACCCCTGTGCTACATACAGCCCTGGAGCCTAGACACTGAGCAGGGAGGAAAGGGGCAGCCCCAGAAGTAGCCCCCTCCACACCAGGACACGAGCCCCCTTGTGCCACATACCTGGCTGCCTCCATTCCCCCTGCCCAGCCCTGCTGCTACAGCCCCACAATGAGCCTTGTCCCCTTTCTGTGCCAGCCACAGGTCCCTTCCCTTGGGATGCGCATCCATGGATAGCCTTCCCCATCCCCAAACCCTTTGACCCTGTGTAACCAGGGGTACTGGTACCCTGAGCAGCAGCAGCTGATGGCCAACGGGTGCGTGTTCTTGTCCTGTCCATGCAGGAGGCCTCGGAGTCCCAAGAGGAGGAGAAGTCATCGTCCTCCTGCAGCCCCAGGCCAGACGTTGAGCCAGGTACGTACCCGCGTGCAGAGTCCTTCTGGGGACAGTGGGCCAGTCTGGGACAGCAAGTGGCACCGAGGTCGGCAGCAGGAAGCGCTCAGGGGCTTCTGTGCAAAGGCCACAGACCTTTGGGAAGTCCTTGGTGCTGGGGACAGGCAGGTGCTCTCCGTGTGCCCGTGTGGCCCATCGCCCACAGCTCTCCTTCCCACCGCAGGCATCGCCGCCCTCCCGGACATCGCGGCTCCCCGGCGATGGTGCTCGCGACTCAGGACGGCGCTTCGGGCTCTGTGCAGAGCGTTCTGCTGCCACTGCATCACCAGGCAGCAAGAGGAGCAGCGCAGGTGAAAGAGCCCAGCAGGATCCCGAGAGTGGGGCTGGTGCAGAGCGACAGACACTGTGTCCTGGCGGGCACAGAAATGCTGCTGCGTCATGCCCCAGAGCACCCATATGCCTACATGAGCCCTAGTTGGCAAAAGACATTGCTTCTTTCAAATAAACCCCTCAAAAGATTTTTCTCCCTGGGTCACTTTGTGTCAGGCCAATCTCTACATTTAGATTAGAGCAGGTGATGCCAATGGAGCCAGTGGGGCCTTGTTCTGGATGGGCTCAGGATTCGGCAATAATCACGCAGAACGAGGTGACTACATCGAGCATTTATTCAGGTGAAAGCACATAAAAGAAGTGAAGTATGGATGACTACTCATGAGGTGATACCTGCTGGCAGGATACTGGATCCGAACATCCTCTCGAGCTGGCAGATCAGAGAGAGAGAGTTGCTGACCAGCTCCCGCAGAGACAGCGCAGGCCTCAGAGTTAGGGGTTTCTCCTTCCCCCGCCTCTCTCCACACTGTCGTTTTTTATGCCCGGTGCATCCTGGCACGCAGGGTCAGTCCGACCCAGGAGGCAGGCCGGGGAGGGTGGACAAACTCTGCCTCTAGTTGTCCAGCTCTCCCCACTGGGTGCGCAGGCATGCACACCAGTCAGGGGCCCCAGCCCTCAATTCGAGGGTCCTGCCTTACTCCTCTCCTTCCACATTTCCGGGTGTTTGACCTCCAAAGCTAGTTTGGAGGATGCCTGCGGTTAAGTTGGCTACAATACCAGCCGAGCGGCCGGCTTCAACAGGTTTCCGGGGGGGCTGCCTGTGAACCGGGCTGAGCAGCTGCATCCCTGCTTCTTATCGCTCAGCCTAGGCAGGGAAACAGCTCCTTTCTCAAGGTCTGGCCTCTGCTTCCCATGGGAGATTTTTATGACTCTACAGAGAAATTTCCATCTCCAATACAGGCCACTACAGTAGTCACTTTTTTTCATATCCCAGACAAGGTTCTGTGGCCCCAAAGCAGTGGACCACTTCTTCTGCAGTTTAAATCCTTTGCTGGAGCTTGCCTGCAGTGATACCACTGTTGTCACACCTGTAGCTTTCTTACTGTGTTTCCTGGATATAGTCTTCCTGGATACAGTCTTCCCCTTCCTGCTCACACTGGCTTCCTATGTGTGCATCAGAGCTGCCATCCTAAAGATCCCATCCAGCGTGGGCAGGAAGAAGGTCTTCTCCACCTGCTCTTCTCACCTCACTGCTGTCACTGTTTTCTATGGCACCCTCGTCATTGCCTGCCTGATGCCCAGGATTGGCCCCCTGAGGCAGCTCAACAAAGTCTTCTCCTTGTCCTACACTGTCCTCACACCCCTGCTCAATCCTCTCCTCTACAATCTGCGCAACAGGGAGGTGGGGGAGGCTCTCAGAAAAGCAGTCAGGACTGCTCGGGCTTGCGCCCAGAGCTCATAGCAGTTGTCCACCGCTGCACAGAAAACATTGCTGCTTCTGCACAGTAGCACAGTCAATACAGGAAAGGAAACAGTAGGCTGCACCCTTGATATCCATTGAGAAGAACACAGCGATGAGGATAATGCTGGAAAGCAGAAGGAAAGAGGGGATATTAAATCAATTAAACTTCACGGTCTAGAAGGGATAGACATAACGTCCCATTCTTGTTGCTTCCTTGACAGACGATAAAGGAGTTGTTGTATCTGAGATAGGTTACATGTCTTCATTCTTTGTTTGCTTGCTTATTTTGTTTCTGTGTTTTGTTTGTTGGTTTGTTTCTGTGGTGAGGGGAAATTCATGTGTGGTGAAAGGTGAGAGGTCAGAGAGGGAGATCTGGAGTGGCAGGACTTTCCCAACTGCAGATTCATTGGATGAGAGCCAACCCCATCTGCTGTAACTATTTTCAGAGTATCTCAGCCCATAGGCCTCGCTACTCCACTGGCCAATAGAAATGCATATACTGCACAAACACATGTTGGTGTCTCCTGTCATTTGTGATGGTGTCAGATCTCCCACATACCTATGGGTTCCTGAGAGATAGTGAGGGGAAATAGTGCAGGGACCTGCATGGCCTGGTGGTGCCAGTGAATACTGTAGGCAAACTCCAGGGCATCCAAAAGGGCCCTCAGTACCAACATGGGCAATAGCACTCACGCCTGCAGCCCAGGACTTCAGTGCCAGTTTTTCTGTGCCTCGGTCCATCCTGAGCGTGATGAGCACGTGCAGTGTCCCTGAGGAGCCTCTTTCTGTCTGTGTCTCTCCAGGGAGCCTGAGGGTGAGCTCAGGCAGAGCAGGCTCCTGGGTCAACCAACAGCCCTTGGCAAGATGAAGTGAGAGTCCAAAGCTGCATTCCTGCTAATGCCTAAAGCCATGTTTTCATGATTCCATTTCAGTACCTGTGGTGGCCCTCAGAGGAATTATTTACATGTCTGTGGTGAGCACCTGCATCCCGGAGAGCTTATGAACAGAAGATCCCCTTCAATCGCAAGGCACTCAGGCCAGCAGAGTCAAGAAAGACAGGTTTCTGACCTTGAGAAAGCCTTTGTAGGCATCTTGCCTATCTCTCCATGTTGTTCTTCCCTCCATGGATGCCCACAACCTATCATGACAAGACCAAGGGGGACATTCCCATCTCAGCATCCACATCCATTGGACATCTCATCCACTCTCCAGTGAAATCATGACCAAAACTTGAGTAAAATGTCAGAGGTATCATGAAAACAAGAGGCAGATAACTGCAGATGCTTTACACCCTGATGTTTAACCCTACTCTGTGGTGTCATAAGCCAAGCTCATGGCTTCAGGATTTTATTGTGAGTTTGGAGAATGTTGACCCTGATTGGAAAAGAGATCATAGAGGAACATGAGTGGCATCAGGTCAAGCTTTCACTTGCTCTGCCTGATTAATGCACAGCAGGAAAGGACATGGATGTGTAAAGTAGCTTAACAGGAAAGAGTCAAAGGTTGAAATGGGAATCAATGGCCCTTCTGTCCTGATAGCAGTGGGAGCTGCAGGACTGTCCTGATGGCAGGGGGTGCTGCAGGACTATCCTGATGGCAGGGGGAGCTGCAGAACTGTCCTGGTGGCAGGAAGAGGTGCAGGAATCCCCAGCCCCCCAATGCCACCTTGTTGCCTGCTGAGGGGTGGGAAACCAAATGTGGGCTCTGAGGGCTGGATGTCCTGGTCCCCTTGTGTGTGGGAAGAGGGGACAAATGCTTCTTATTTGAGCCCCACCATCACCATGAGAAATCCCTCTCACAACAGCCCAGCCCCAGAGGCACGTGGACACACCGCAGTGAGCCCAGTGGAGACCCCTGCAATGGCTGAGAGTTGAAGGAGAGAACACAGGAGTCGAGACTCAGGATCTGGATTTGTTCATCTGGGAGAAGAGGCAGGAGGATCACAGTGCTGCCTGCAGCTGCCAAAGTGGAGGGTGGGGAGAAGATGGAGCCAGAGCCTTCCCAGTGGTGCCCAGGAACAGCGTGAGGAGGCTAAGGGTGGCCGGCACTGAAGGAAGGACCCAGAGCCTTGGGGGCTCTGTCCTGCCCAGCCCTGGGAAACCCCCTCTGTTGCCTCCACTTGCAGCAGGAGGTTGAGCGGAGACCTCCAGGAGCCCCTTCCCTCCATGACTGCTCTGCAACTCTGTCTGGTAAACGAATGTCCCTCCAGACATTACTGGATGCATTGGCATTGCCTGCTCTAGTCTAAATGTGGAGATTGGCCTGACACAAAGTGACACAGGGAGAAAAGTTTCTGAGGGTTTTATTTGAAAGAAGCAATGGCTGTTGACAACTAGGGCTCACATGGGCACACGGGTGCTCTGGGACACGATGCAGCAGCATCTCGTGCCCGCCAGGACACAGTGTCTGTCGCTCTGCGCCAGCCCCGCTCTCAGGATCCTGCCGGGCTCTTTCAGCTGCGCCGCTCCTCTCGCTGCCCCGCGATGCAGCAGCAGCAGAACGCTCTGCACAGAGCCCAAAGCGCCGTCCTGAGCCGTGAGCGCCATCGCCGGGGAGCTGCAACGTCCGGGAGGGCGGCGATGCCTGTGGTGGGAAGCAGAGCTGTGGGCAATGGGCTGCAGGGTGCAGGGCTGCACCTGCCTGTCCCTGCCACCAAGGGCTTCCCGAGGGGTTCTGTCCTCAGTACAGCAACTCCCGAACGCTTCCTGTTGCCGGCCTCGGTGCCACCCCCTGTGCCAGGACAGGCCCACTGTCCCCAGCAGGGCTCTCCACGCGGGTACGTACCTGCCTCAACGTCGGGTGTGGGGCTGCAGGAGGAGGGCTTCTCCTCCTCCTCTTGGGGCTCCAAGGCCACCTGCATGGGCAGGGCAAGAACACGCACCCGTCAGCCATCAGCTGGCCCTGCTGAGGGTCCCAGTGCCCCAGGTTGCACAATGGCAAAGGGTTTGGATCAGAGGAGGCTGCCCATGGCTGCATGTCCCAAGGGAAGGGACCTGCGGCTGGCACGGCAATGGGACCAGGCTCGTTGTGGGGCCATAGCAGAGGGCTGGGCAGGGGGAAAGGAAGGCAGCCGGGGGCGTGCGTGGCACAAGGGGGCTGGTGCCCTGGTGTGGAGGGGGCTGCTGCTGGGGCTGCCTCTTCCCTCCTCGCTCGGCATCCAGGCCTCAGGGCTGAATGCGATGTGGGCTGGAGCAGACTTCATTCCTGTGTCTTTGGCACTTGGAAACGGAGAGGAGCCAGCATCTCCCCATGGAGACATGGTAGAGGATAAATGCCTGGGGGTGACAGTGGGATGCCATGGGCAGGGGGGCTCCAAGGAAATGGGGTAACTCTGGGCACCCCCCACACAACTCCCACGGCAGCTCCCGGGGATGGTGAGGACAGGGGAGATGCTGCTTGATCACCTGGGCAGCAGGGCCTGCAGCTGGGGGAGAAGCTGCTGCTGTTGTTTCCTGCAGCAGGGTTTCCTTGGGAGACGGGCTGCTGCTCATCTCATCGCAAGGGTTTTCAGCCGAAGGAGAGGCCTCTGGTGCAGGTTCTGGAGGAAGTGATGGAGACGGAGGAGCATTTTCCCCTGCATGCGGGATGAAGTTGCTGGATGCCGGGGAGGCCTCTGGTGCTGCTCCTGCACTTGCTGCTGGTGGGACAGGCACGCTGTCCTCTGCGTGCAGAAAACTGTTGGCCAAAGGAGGTGCTCCTGGCTCACCGCCCCTGGGCATTGCTGGCTCAAGGCCCTCCACGTGGCCAGGTGCCTCGCTCACAGTCTCTGTGGTGCTGACATGGGGCGAGCAGGGCACCTTCTCGTGCTCCGTCTCCTGGTCCACAGCCGGGCTGCAGAGGCTGGCTCTGACCCAGGTCAAAGAGTTCATTTCCTCCACCTCCTCTTCCCCATCCTCCTCCTCCTCATCAGTGTCCTCTACTCTCTCCTCCTGCAGTGCTCCCAGGCCTCTCGGCGCCTCCCGGGTTGGGGCATGAGCATAGAGCCGCTCCAGCACCTCCCACTTGCAGCTTGCGCCTTTGAGGAGCTCCACTCGCGTGATCTCTGGTTTCCAGAGGTCATAGAAGGAGTTTCTGGCGAGGAGCTAGAAGGAGAGAGGGAGGTTTGTTAAGGGAGGAAAGGCCTCGTGGGGCTCCGCCAGTGCTTTGACAAGCCGGCTGTCCCGCACAGCGCGGCACCGCTGCTGGCCACAGCACTGGGAGGGCTCCCCCATGGCCCAGCACTCCCTTGCACTCACCTCCTTGGGTTTGGCATTGAGTGATCCTGCCAGCGTCAGGGAGAAACGGTTCGCACGGGCCTCCTCCTGCTCGTCCTGCCTCTCTCGCAGGTTCTGCTCCCTCATTGGAAAAGCTCCTTCTCGGATCTGGGCCAAGCTCTGTCCAGTGCGCTGCAGGCAGCTCCTCTCCAGCTCCTCCAGCGGCTCTGTTCTGATGCTGAGCACAGCCAGGTAGCGTGCAGTGTTGTCTTCATGCACGTGCACTGGCCTTCCTTGGAGGTGGCACGTGATCTCCAAGGGCTGCTGCCGTGTCCGTGATGTCCGTACTCTCACTGGCCCACTTGGGCAGCTTAGTCCGCTAGGCCAGCTCGGCCAGCTAAGAATGCTGCACTGGTGTCCTCCCCGACGACTGTAGGGATCAGGCCCTGTCTGAGGTGCAGAGGATGATGTGCTGGGGCGCCACTCTATGCTCTGGAGCTGCCATGATCTTGCCTGGGCGTCTTGATGGATGACGCGTGCCAGTGCGTGTGGGGGCACAGGTACAGCAAGCTCCATCCTAGCTCTGTTGGCATCAGGCTGTGCTGGCTCCCGTGGAGAGGGCGATGGCGTTTCCTGAGGCCTTCCAAGGCTGGTGGAGGGCTGCGGCTCTTGCACCGTGGAGGGGACATCGCTGGCCTTCTCCTCCACAACCTGCAATGAAGGCCACCACAAAGGCTGTCCTTACTGCCGTCCTTGGTCCCTCCCTCCATCCTTCCCAACGGGAAACCTCCGGCAGCCTCTGACCCCCTTGACGATGGCTCTGCCATGCAGGTGGCTGCTGCCCTGCTCCCAAAGGCTGCCTGGGGAGAGGGCTCGTGCCTATGGGCAAGCCTTGGGCAAAGGCAGCTCCTCGGAGAGCCCGAGGCGGGTGCGTGCAGGCTGCCGTGCAGAGCAGCGCTCGGCCTGCCGGACACAGAGACCTCCTGGTGTCTCCCAGCACGTCCCGGCTGCTTCTCGGCCCCATGGGGACTCAGGCAGAGGCTCGGCCTCCACCGCCGCTCAGCTCTGTACCTGTGCGATGCCGTGTTCAGAGGGGCATGAGCCCTGAGGGCCGGGCAGTGGTGACAGCCGGTCCCTTTGGTGGGACGAAGCCGGGCTCCCGCTGCGCTGCACTGCTGCGGGCAGCTCCTGCTGGCCCACCTGTGGGGAGAAGGAGGCCCGTGATGGGGACACTTGTGTTGGTACGAGCAGCTCCTAAGCACAGGAAACCCCAGCCTCGTGTCGAAGGGAACCTCCTGGCTGAGCACAATGCGGCTGTGCGTGGCCTGGATCTGCTCTCTGCCCTCAGTACAGAGCTCATGGGGTTCATGCGAGCCTTGGAGTGTCCAGATCAAATAATCATAGAACCACTATTTTGGGAAATTTCTCCAAAACCATTCAGTCCGACTGTAAACCCCTCAACCCCATGTCTGCTAAAACATGGCTCTAAAGTGCCTTATCTGCACATTTCTTGAAGGCTGCCAGGGACAGTGATTCTACCACTTCCCTGGGCAACCTCTTCCAATGCTTCACCACTCTTTCCAGCTGGAAAGTTTTCCTAATACATAACCTGAGCCTCTCCTGGTGCAACCTGAAGCCATTTCCTCTTGTCTTATTGATAGCTATTTCTGAGAATAGATCAACCCTGCCTCACTACAACCACCTCTCAGGTTGTTGTGCAGAGCAATAATGTCTCCCCTGAGGCTCCTCTTTTCCACACTAAATAACCCCAGCTCCCTCAGCCACTCCTCATAGGGTCCATGCTCTAAAGCCTTCACCAGCTTTGGTGCCCTTCTCTGGTCACACTCCAGTGCCTCCATGGCTTTTATTTTTACTTTTTCTAGTGATGGGCCCAGAATTGAACACAGTGTTTGAGATGCAACATCACCAGTATCAAGTACAGATGGAGAGTGCAGGTCAGGCTGCTTTTCACATGCCCAGGAATGCATGTCCCCTCGCTGGAGGAGCTCCTGCCCGGCTATCTTGACCCAGGGCTCCTTCCCCACCACCCCTGTGCTCTCCATGCTGGTCCTGTCCCTGCCTCCCAGCTCTCCCTCCAACCCCACCACTCACCTCACTCGTGCACTCTTGCGTACTAGAGTTCCCTTCTATGGATGAGGTGCAGGCGTTCGCCTGCTGCTCCTTCTCCATCTGTAGGAACCTCTCTGAGGACCTCTTGCACGGGCACCAAGGGGAGTTGCTCCCTGCTGGTTGCGCCGCAATCCTCAGAGTGAAGACCCCAGCAGGGACACGGTCACCTTGGGGACTGCCCCATCACAGTGGCCTGTGGGTGTGATGCCACCCCCATCACAAAGCCCTGGGAGTCGCCATGGGGACACCAGGCACCGCGTCGTTTCCTCCTCTCCCCACTCCTGAGCAGGTCCCTGGGGCGCAGGACGAGTTGTCCCCTCCACAGCTCTGCGCTCCCTGGGCCTTGCAGAGGCTGCCCCTTGTCAGGCGCTCCATAGCAGACACCCACCACGAGGCCACCCCCGTCCTCGTCCCTGTGCTCTCGATTGCCTCTTGGTTCACCCCAAGGCAGAGCTCCCTGCATCCCGCTGCTCCCTCCCTGAGCTTCTCTTTCCCACATCACCCCGTGGCTATTCCTTGCCATCCCAGGCCATCACTTCCTCACTCTTTTTGGAGTCCTCCTCCTCCCCGAGTTGCTCCCACTTTGAGGCTCTCCTCACCAGCGTGGCCACCTGCTTGACCATCAGGTCAGCACATGGGAACAGCCGTGTTTTTCACCCCCTCAGCTCCATGTGACGCCAACCCCCAACCGGCGTCCAGGGAAAGACAAAACACTTGGGACTCTTGTGCTTAGGTTCCTGACATGGGCTTGTTTCTGCCCACACTCATTTACCACCCCGCAAATTCCTGCCCTGGGGGTGGAGCATTGAGTGGCAGGAGTGGAGAACGAGTTAATACCATTTATTAATTGCAATCAATATGTAAAGAAATCACTCTTGTCCCCTTCTAGGTGCCCTGCCTTGCTAAGAGACATTGGCTATCGTCTTAATATGTAAGAAATCGTTATAGGTTTTTTTTGATATGTACAGGATTTTTAACAAGGTACTACAAGTGGAAATGAGTGGGAAGAATATGGCAATTGTAGGAGAACAGTTAAAGGAAGGGGAAGAAGGTAAAGCGTGGGAAAATTACTAAAAGCGTAGGGAAAAGTGCAAAAGTGAGGCAAATGAGCGCAAGAGTTGGAAAATAATAGATGGCAGATGTTAGCATTGGAAAAAAAAATTGAAATGGCGGGAAGAAGTGCAAAAGCATTGGAGAAGTGTCCAGATCGTGGAAAATAGGGAAAAACATGGGTAAGGAACGATAGTGTAGGAATATGGTCAAAAACTTACAAAACTGGAAAAAGCGTGAAGTGATGGGAAAAAAAGGAAAGTGCAAAAAGAACACCGAGAGCTCAGTAATATCGAGAAAGCATGGGAAAAGAAGGAGAGGTTGGGTAAAAGACAAAGGAAATGGTCACAAGCATGGCAGTAAAAGATGTGGGAAAATGGTCACAAGCATGGCAGGGAATGTTTGTGAAAGAGAAGGAAAAAAAGTCAAAGCATGGGAGAATTATCAAAGTAGAGGAAAATGTGGAAAAAAAATGTGGGAAGAAGTGACAAAGTGTAAGAATACTAGTAAAAATGAATCTGTGGGGAAAACACCCAAAGCAGGAGAAAACAAGACCGCGTGTGAGGCCTTGTGGAAGGGTCCAGGGTCCCCCACATCTCCAGCGTGCCCTTGCCCTCAGAAGGCGTCTGCCCCCAGGGAGGAGGGACGCTCTTGACTTCTTGTCACCGCCAGGTGCCTGCAATGTGCCCCTGCTTTGCTGCCTGTTGCTGAGGGTCCCCAAGGCAGCCCCGCTGTCTGCAGACCCCTCTCCTACCATGGAGCAGGCCTGCCCGCGCGGTGCCTGGAGACCCCAGCAAGGCTGCGCTTAGAGGTGAAGGTGTCACTGTCCTCGGTGAAAGTCTGACTGGGGCCAAGGTCAGGAAAGGACAAGGGACAACAAGGACAAGCAGCAGCAAAGGGAATTTCAAGCGAGTTTAAGGACAAACTAATAATAATTTTTGTAGCTGAGCAGCACTGGGACAGGAGCCAGGAGATTTTCCTGGTGAAACCACCTACCAACCTGATGCAAGAGTAAAGTTAGCCCTTCCCAGAGCAACCTGGTTGCCTCCTGCCTCAAGAGGAAAGCCTGTATGCAAAAGGACAAAGCAGGGGATTTTGTGAACCCTCCATTTCTTATCTTGGAGCTTAGTTGGTCCTTGGGCTTTTCCGTGACACCTCCAAGTAGTGTTTCTGCCCTGGGTGTAGTTCCTGGCACCCGGTCTGTCTTTCAGATTCATAGAGCACCTTGGATCTCCCACACTTTTGCATCTGGGTCCCTTAGGACAGGCCCCCACACTGCGGTGCTGCTGTGCAGACTCCCATATGGAGCCTGTAAGGCCCTGCTGGCCTCAGGAGCTGCATTTTGACTTGTTCACAAGGTGATGAGATGACCACCTCCCAGCTCCCCAGCTGCTGAAGCTTGTGAGCATCCCCACAACCAACGTTCCTCTCCTCCTAGTCTTTGCACAGTCCTGGGGCCAATCTTGCAGAAGGCCTCTTGATCCTGTCAGAGATGGGACTTTCCAAGCCACTGCAAAGGGAAGCATGACCTTTACTCATTTATTTGAGTTACTTATTCAGCCTCTAGCATCCTGTCTATGGCACATTGAGCACCCTTTTGCACCTTGGAGTTTCTGCCCTTTCTCCTCTCCTCTCTCCTCTCTCCCCTGTCTCCTCCATGTCTACTTAGTCAGCAGGGTCATGGGAAGTGCTGGTTTAGGGAGCGCCTTTGAAACTCTTAGTTGTGCAGCTGAAGGCCTGATGGGGGGAAGTGTGGGACACCTCTGTCTTTCAATGTCCCCTCCTGCTCCCAGCCAGATGGTTCCGGAAAGTCTCTGGGAAGAGCAGAGCTTTTGGTGTTGGTGGGTTTGAGTTTCCTTTGACACCGCCAAGTCATGTTTGGGCCGCTCTGAGCAGCCAAGAAAATACTGCTTCTCAGGGACTTGCATTAGAGCTTTTTGCCTCCTTTTGTGCAGAAGCACAGGGAAGCAAGAGCAGCATGGCCCACATCACAGCCCAGGACGTGTAGGAGTTGTGTGGCTCTCTCATTCCCACATGTCCTGCTTAAATTGACAAGTTCTAACCTGACCTTCATGGCACACGAGGTGGACATTGTAAAGCTGCAGGATTGGGAATCCTCCCATTACTCTTTATTCACTCAGCAACCCAGCTGCTGGTTTGTGCTTCAGGGAGTTTAAAGTTTGCTCTGGCTTCCAGGAGCCTGTCCCCCACATTCT
Source organism: Tinamus guttatus (assembly GCF_059628265.1). Classification (NCBI taxonomy): domain Eukaryota; kingdom Metazoa; phylum Chordata; class Aves; order Tinamiformes; family Tinamidae; genus Tinamus; species Tinamus guttatus. Next base: position 115,358 of record NW_028289324.1, read on the forward strand.
GCTTATATCTAGCCTTACCTTTCTCTCCAAAAGATATCCAGTAAGGTTCTCCCCTGTTAGAAAGGGGACCTCATTGTTGGCGTCTTGGACTTAGCCTACAGTCAAAGACAATATTTACACTTTATGAAAATATTCACACACTATTTTTCTTTCTTTGCAACTAAAAAAAGTCCTGTGCCTATTTGCAGTGGGACATTTCCAGATTTCCTAGTCATTGTCTGATGAAAGAATTTGTAATGCTGGAATCCATTTCACTGCACTCTTTAGTTAAAGAAAGGAGGTGATTATTTTAGTTGACTACAGTGCACATTTCCCAGGAGGAGGGAACACGAGGGACAGAGAAATTGGTGAGTTCAGCTGGGCCTCTGCTCCTGAGTGGGGCCAGGCTCCTGGGACGGAGGCAGCTCGTGGCAGCCTGGCAGCACTGCCCAGAGACAGTCGAGTGCAGGAGCAGCTCCTGTGCCAAGAGCAGCAGGGCTGCGGGCACTGCCTGCTGCTGCGGACAGCAGAGGAGAGAAGGCAGCGAGAGGGGAACGGCAGTGTGGAGCGGGGAGGACAGAGCAGAGCTGTTGTGGGAGCAACCTTCACAGCCCTTGTCACGGTGGGTCCCTGTCTGCAGGGCAATGTTACTGAGGTTCTTGGAGGGGACTTCTGAAGCCAGTCCATGCCATTACTGGTGGGATTTTTATGGCTCGCTCTCCTGCCTTCTCCTGGGCAGAGCAGGGGGAGATGCTTCCGAGCACCATTCCTGTCACCCCAACAGTGGGACAGGGCATGCTGCTCTCTTCTGCCAAGGGTGGCTGCAGGGGTGTGAAGCCAGGGTCTGCGCCCAGGTCTGCCCAGCGCTGTAATTCAGAGCAGTGTCCCTGTGCCCAGGGCTGCGCTGTTCCCTGGACAGTGAGCCTTTCCACCTGCACGGGTCAGCGCTCAGCCTGCCCGGGGAGCTCCCCACTGGGCTGTGGGGAGAAGCTCTGAGTGAGAGGAGAACCTCCGGCAGGGCAGGTTCATTCTCCTGCTGAAAGGCCTGAAGGTCAGGGCCGCCCATAGCTGCAGCTCATCATGAGGACATGTTGAGAGTAGATTTTTCCAGAGGACTTTTGTCTGCATGGTAGAAATGGAAATGCTGCAGATGTGTTTAAACAAGGGCTCAGCATCTTCACCAGCACCCTGAAGGATGAGTAGTTTTGGAAGTAGCTTCAGCACTCCTCAGTCTGCAGAAAGCTGCAGACTGAGGAGCAGCACCAGTGTCCCCTTTCCAGGCTCACTGGAGATTCTTCTATTAACTCTGTAGCACTGCAGGGCGGGGGGTGTCCCTAGACAGTTTCCTGCTACTGGGAGAATTCTGTGGGACTGAGCTGAGTGCTGAGTGAGTGGGAAGGGATCTGTGTAGGGACAGAGGAACAGCTCCCAGCAAGGAGACCTCCAAACAGCAGAGAGATGGTTGATAGTGAGAGGAAACTGCTGCCAGAAACCTCATGTGAGGTTGGAGTACAGGAAGTTCTCTGCCAGCCCTAGCAGCACAGATGCTTTGTCCTGAGAAAGCACCCTGTGTCTTTTCTGTGCCACCCAGCAGAGGAACAGGGACTGAGCTGATTGTCCTTCAGGAGTCCCCAGCTTCAAGACACTGGGTCCTCCCTTGGGGTGCTGTTGGGCTGTGCCCTGCCCTGTGGAGGGTCACAACTCTTCTGTAGGACACTTAACATTGGCTGAATGCCCCATGTAGAAGCCAGAGAGGGACTAAAGAAATGAAAATACTGCTAGTGGGTGGAGGTAATCTCTATGTGGGCAGCTGAAATAATCACTGTGTCTCCTTGCCTAGAAGCTGCATGTCCAAATCTCCCTCAGGATGAGCACCACATTGCAGAGGCCGCCTTCTGATCATCAGAGTCATGTGCTACATTACAGCCCCTCCATGACTCTTGGAACACCTGACTGAGAAACGGAGGTGAGCTTGGAGATCTGCATTCTGCAAGTGAACACACTTTCAGCACAAGCCAGTCTCCTTTATGGCTGAGATTGTTCCTTAGCTGATAGAATTGCATGCCTAAAGCAGCTGAAAAAATGGACTTATGTAGAGACCTGTTGTGTTGGCTCTATGCTAGAGCACAGAGAGAGCTTTCGCCTCTCACAACTGAAGCTTCAGATAGGCAGCTAAATGAAGATCTTGCCAAGGATAAAAGGAATATTTTTGTGTGGAGGAGGAATATGTGTATCTGTGTTTTTGTCAGAAAGGGAAAAGGTTTTGCAGAAAGTTTGTCTTAACTTGTCACTGTCTTTTTCTTCTTGGACCTTCTCCCATGACATGAAGGAGCAAAATGTCCAACAGCAGCTCCCTCAAAGAGTTCCTCCTCCTGCCATTCGCAGACACGCGGGAGCTGCAGCTCTTGCACTTCTCGCTCTTCCTGGCCATCTACCTGGCTGCCCTCCTGGCCAACGGCCTCATCATCACAGCCGTAGCCTGCGACCACCACCTCCACACCCCCATGTACTTCTTCCTCCTCAACCTCTCCCTCCTCGACCTTGGATCCATTTCCACCACTGTCCTCAAATCCATGGCCAATTCCCTGTGGAACACCAGGGCCATTTCCTACTCAGGATGTGCTTCCCAGGTCTTTTTTTTCCTGTTTTTGTTTTCATCAGAGTTTTATCTCCTCATAATCATGGCCTATGACTGCTACATTGCCATCTGCAGACCCCTGCACTATGGGACCCTCATGGACAGCAGAGCTTGTGTTAAAATGGCAGCAGCTGCCTGGGCCAGTGGCTTTCTCAATGCTCTCCTGCACACTGGGAACACACTTTCACTACCACTCTGCCAAGGCAATGTGATGGAGCAGTTCTTCTGTGAAATCCCCCAGATCCTCAAGCTCTCCTGCTCAGACTATTACCTCAGGGAAGATGGCCTTATTGTCATTAGCCTTTGTTTAGGCTTTGGGTGTTTTGTTTTCATTGTGGTGTCCTATGTGCAGATCTTCAGAGCTGTGCTGAGGATTCCCTCTGAGCAGGGCCGGCACAAAACCTTTTCCATGTGCCTCCCTCATCTTGCTGTTGTCTCCTTGTTTCTCAGTACTATCATGGTTGCCTACCTGAAGTCCTCCTCAATCTCCTCCTCTGCTGTGAAACTGGTGCTTGCGGTTCTGTACACAGTGCTGCCTCCAGTAGTGAACCCTCTCATCTATAGCATGAGGAACAAGGAGCTCCATCATGCACTAAGGAAACTCATTCATTTGGTAGTAATTCATCAGCAGTGAGTCTATCTCTTCTCAGAAGCAATTCCAGTTTATCTCAGGCAACACTTGGGCTTTGGGAGTTCTGTCTGTGCTAATCATTTTTGTGAATGAACAGTTGAAGTCATCCCACCTTTCCAGAGGTTGAATCACCTTCTTTCTGACTGAGATACCTTCTGTAATTCTGCTGATCACTGGGTCAGAGTGGCTTCCCATGGATCATGTCCATAATAAAGGAGGAATTCTTTAGTGCTGTGCCAGAATACTTTGTCCTTCTAAAGTTGGAGCCAATAATGCACTCAGGGAATTGCACCCAAAAAGGCTCTGTTGCCATGCTCGGATTTTGCATAGGCTAAGGAACATGAGCTGGTAAAGTGATGAGTGGGAGAAGGGGGTTTGGTCTCAGCCCTCACTTTTGGGAGTCCAGTGACCCTAGAGAGGGTGAGTGGTCAATAGATCTGTGCAGGGGAAAGTCTCACATATTAGAGGGCTGGTGACAGATGCCCATGCTTCTGCAAGGCCGTATGGAGCCACTCAGAGAGCAGAGGGCTCCTCCAGGGGCAGTGTCTGCGATGGGTAATGTGTGGAGACTTACAAAACCAAATGGTAATAGTAAAGGGTCAAACTGAACACTGTCCCAAATGAGAGCTCAGCAGAGGCAGCGGGCTGGGTCTAATGATACCTCCAAAAACATCTTGAGCAATGTGAAATGCCCTGGGATTGCTCCAAGCATCCTCCACAGTCACAGACCCTGGGGAAGGGGTTGTCAGGTGCAGTGATGCTGGTTCAGGTGGGTCTATCATGGCCAGTGTGAAGTCCTGGGAGAGGGAGTGCCCAGCAGCAGCGCGGCCGGCAGCGGGGTCTGGTGCAGACACGCGGGGAGGTCCCTTGTGTGCGCGGAGCTGCCGGGGCAGCAGCAGGCGCTGCCTGTGAGGCCAGGGGTGTCTCAGCAGCGGGCAGGGACACGGAGGCCATTGCGGGGACGCTGCCGGGAGGCCCCTGCTCTCTGCAGGGCTGGCTCTGTGCTGACGCGTGGGCGTCGGCTGGTGACGTCACTGCTGCCGCAGCCCCTGATAGGCCAGGCCGCTCAGCTGGTTGTGACGTCAGCAGCCCCTTCCCGGCCGGGGCGGCTCTGCCGAGGAACCTGGTGTCCCTGCAGCCCGCGGCGGCAGCAGCCCACGCTGGGCTGTGCGCGAGCGAGGTCCCCCTGCCCGAGGAGCTGCTGGGCCAGCAGGAGGCTCACGGCGGGGGCTGGCGCTGAGGTCGCTGCTGCCAGAGCAGTGAGGGGCCAGCAGCAGCGGCGGGGACGAGAGGGTTTGCTGAGGGTGCCCCGTGGAGGGGCTGACACCTGCGGAGCTCTGCAGCCCTGGAGAAAGGCAGCTCCTTAACCAAGAGGAGGGAGATGGAGCACTTAGCACCATGAATTTGTGCCGCTGTGAGCATGATCTTCTCTGGAGAAAATGAACAAGGAGCAGAGACTTGCAGCGAGCTACCAGCGGACCAGGGAGTCTGGCAAGATCTTTCAGGCTGCTAACTGAATTCAGTGCCTGAGCAAGCATGGTGTAACGAGAGCAGCACCATTAATAATATGTAATTGCAAGGCTCTTTATCTGTAGTTATTCCCCTCCCTGTCCAACAGGAGGGATCTTGTGAGATTTTCCTACAGGGTCTGAACTGGATCTCTGTGCTTCATGGGTCCACCTGCCTTTATGGTCTAGGTAGGACTGAAAGATATTAGAGGTCTGTGACTTTCTATCCAAGCATGTTCTCCTTGGATAACAGGCACAAATGCTTTAGCAGGAGACAGAGGGAATGTCCCCCCAACAAAAGGGAGCTTGGAGCCTGCTGCCTGATGGATACTGAGGTTCAGGCCTGAAGCTTACTCAGCTCTTGCCAGGATCTGCATCCGTATATACCAAGTGGTCAATACAATACATACAGATATGTGTCTTGGAGTACGTGGAGTAGAAGAGGTAATCTCTCAGGTGGAACTGAGAAGAACTGGTGTGGGATGCGGTCATGGAGTCCTGGACAGCTGGTGCCATTGCAGGTGCCCTCGTCCTCTCTGCTCAGCCTCCCTCTGCAGCTCTGATGGCCTCTGGTCTCCTGAGGTTTCTGTGAGAGCTGCCAGGCCCAGGCACCTCCCTCAGAGACCCCGAGGACTCTCCAAGTGCTAATTTTAATTCCAGTATTTTCCTGTCAGCTGTTACAAGACTGAGAGTATGAAAAAAAATGGTTTGGAAAGTGTATATTGGTAGCTAAAAAGAGCTCTGCATGTTCTTGGCTAGAAGTGGAGCTTGGAGACCTCCCTCAAGTGCCGTGAGAAAGGGAGAGAAGTTGGAGATTCGAGGTTTTGGAACTGGACTTGTCTGCTCTTAGGAAGGGTTGGGTTCCTTTTAGGGGAACTTATTTAGGATGATTGTCATGGAGTTCAGAGAGATGTGGGAACATGACACTGGAATCAAGGCTGACAGGCAGACGAGCTGTCCTCACTCTGCACAAGGTGACTATGAATCCATTCTTCTCAAGATTCCCAGTAGAAATGCTGAAAAATTCTGCCTCTGAGGAACACTCCCTGGGTGGTGTTTCACCTAATCTGCTGCTCTTGCAAGAGCCCTGGGGTCATTATGAGAACCAGTCAAGAGCACAGATGCGTGCCAGCAGTATCAGTGACAGGGAGCCCTGTTCGCTGGGTCTGCTACCCACCCCAACCACCAAGACCAGTGTGGAGTTAGGAGTCACCCCATGGCCTTATGGCCCCACAGACCCACTTGTCTCCCTGGAGATTTTCTGACACCAACTAACACGGGGAGAAAAAGCTACCAAATGGGTTTATTTGAAGCAGGCGATGGCTGCGGGCGATGTTGGCGAGTTTGGTTTCTCTGGGCACATGGGTGCTACAGGACACAACAGGGCAGCATCTCTGTAGCCCTCAGGACACAGCATCCGTCGCTCTGTCTCTCGGCTCTGCTCCAGCCCCCATCTCAGGGTCCCTGTCTGGAACATGCATCCGCTCGCTGCTCCTCTCGCTGTCCCGGGATGCAGCAGCAGCAGAACGCTCTGCGCAGAGCTCGAAGCGCCGTCCTGAGCCGTGAGCGCCATCGCCGGGGAGCTGCAACGTCTGGGAGGGCGGCGATGCCTGTGGTGGGAAGTAGAGCTGTGGGCGATGGGCTGCAGGGTGCAGGGCTGCACCTGCCTGTCCCTGCCACCAAGGGCTTCCCGAGGGGTTCTGTCCTCGGCACAGCAACTCCCGACCGCTTCCTGCTGCCGGCCTCGGTGCCACCCCCTGTGCCAGGACAGGCCACTGTCCCCAGCAGGGCTCTCCACGCGGGTACGTACCTGCCTCAACGTCGGGTGTGGGGCTGCAGGAGGAGGGTTTCTCCTCCTCCTCTTGGGGCTCCAAGGCCACCTGCATGGGCAGAGCAAGAACACGCACCCGTCAGCCATCAGCTGGCCCTGCTGAGGGTCCCAGTGCCCCAGGTTGCACAACGGCAAAGGGTTTGGATCAGAGGAGGCTGCCCATGGCTGCATGTCCCAAGGGAAGGGACCTGCGGCTGGCACAGCAATGGGACAAGGCTCGTTGTGGGGCCGTAGCAGCAGGGCTGGGCAGGGGGAAAGGAAGGCAGCCGGGGGCGTGCGTGGCACAAGGGGGCTGGTGCCCTGGTGTGGAGGCGGCTGCTGCTGGGGCTGCCTCTTCCCTCCTCGCTCGGCATCCAGGCCCCAGGGCTGAATGCGACGTGGGCTGGAGCAGACTTCATCCCTGTGTCTTTGGCATTTGGAAACGGAGAGGAGCCAGCATCTCCCCATGGAGACATGGCAGAGGATAAATGCCTGGGGGTGACAGTGGGATGCCATGGGCAGGGGGGCTCCAAGGAAATGGGGTAACTCTGGGCACCCCCCACACAACTCCCACGGCAGCTCCTGGGGATGGTGAGGACAGAGGAGATGCTGCTTGCTCACCTGGGCAGCAGGGCCTGCAGCTGGGGGAGAAGCTGCTGCTGTTGTTTCCTGCAGCAGGGTTTCCTTGGGAGATGGGCTGCTGCTCATCTCATCGCAAGGAGAGGCCTCTGGTGCAGGTTCTGGAGGAAGTGATGGAGACGGAGGAGCATTTTCCCCTGCATGCTGGATGAAGTTGCTGGATGCAGGGGAGGCCTCTGGTTCTGCTCCTGCACTTGCTGCTGGTGGGACAGGCACGCTGTCCTCTGCGTGCAGAAAGCTGTTGGCCAAAGGAGGTCCTCCTGGCTCACCGCCCCTGGGCATTGCTGGCTCAAGGCTTTCCACGTGGCCAGGTGCCTCGCTCACAGTCTCTGTGGTGCTGACATGGGGCGAGCAGGGCACCTTCTCGTGCTCCATCTCCTGGTCCACAGCCGGGCTGCAAAGGCTGGCTCTGACCCAGGTCAAAGAGTTCAGTTCCTCCACCTCCTCTTCCCCATCCTCCTCCTCCTCATCGGTGTCCTCTACTCTCTCCTCCTGCAGTGCTCCCAGGCCTCTCTTGCCTCTCGGCGCCTCCCGGGTTGGGGCATGAGCATAGAGCCGCTCCAGCACCTCCCACTTGCAGCTTGCGCCTTTGAGGAGCTCCACTCGCGTGATCTCTGGTTTCCAGAGGTCATAGAAGGAGTTTCTGGCGAGGAGCTAGAAGGAGAGAGGGAGGTTTGTTAAGGGAGGAAAGGCCTCGTGGGGCTCCGCCAGTGCTTTGACAAGCCGGCTGTCCCGCACGACGCGGTACAGCTGCTGGCCACAGCACTGGGAGGGCTCCCCCATGGCCCAGCACTCCCTGGCACTCACCTCCTTGGGTTTGGCATTGAGTGATCCTGCCAGCGTCAGGGAGAAACGGTTGCCAGGGCCCTCCTCCTGCTCGTCCTGCCTCTCTCTCAGGTTCTGCTCCCTCATTGGAAAAGCTCCTTCTCGGAGCTGGGCCAAGCTCTGTCCAGTGCGCTGCAGGCAGCTCCTCTCGAGCTCCTCCAGCGGCTCTGTTCTGATGCTGAGCACAGCCAGGTAGCGTGCAGTGTTGTCTTCATGCACGTGCACTGGCCTTCCTTGGAGGTGGCACGTGATCTCCAAAGGCTGCTGCCGAGTCCGTGATGTCCGTACTCTCACTGGCCCACTTGGGCAGCTTAGTCCGCTAGGCCAGCTCGGCCAGCTAGGAATGCTGCACTGGAATTGTCCCCGATGACTGTAGGGATCAGGCCCTGTCTGAGGTGCAGAAGATGATGTGCTGGGGCGCCACTCTATGCTCTGGAGCTGCCATGATCTTGCCTGGGCGTCTTGATGGATGACGCGTGCCAGTGCGTGTGGGGGCACAGGTACAGCAAGCTCCATTCTAGCTCTGTTGGCATCAGGCTGTGCTGGCTCCCGTGGAGAGGGCGATGGTGTTTCCTGAGGCCTTCCAAGGCTGGTGGAGGGCTGCGGCTCTTGCACTGTGGAGGGGACATCGCTGGCCTTCTCCTCCACAACCTGCAATGAAGGCTACCACAAAGGCAGTCCTTACTGCCGTCCTTGGTCCCTCCCTCCATCCTTCCCAACGGGAAACCTCCGGCAGCCTCTGACCCCCTTGACGATGGCTCTGCCATGCAGGTGGCTGCTGCCCTGCTCCCAAAGGCTGCCTGGGGAGAGGGCTCGTGCCTATGGGCAAGCCTTGGGCAAAGGCAGCTCCTCGGAGAGCCTGAGGCGGGTGCGTGCAGGCTGCCGTGCAGAGCAGCGCTCGGCCTGCTGGGCACAGAGACCTCCTGGTGTCTCCCAGCACGTCCCGCCTGCTTCTCGGCCCCATGGGGACTAAGGCAGAGGCTCGGCCTCCACCGCCGCTCAGCTCTGTACCTGTGCGATGCCGTGTTCAGAGGGGCATGAGCCCTGAGGGCCGGGCAGCGGTGACAGCCGGTCCCTTTGGTGGGACGAAACTGGGCTCCCGCTGCGCTGCACTGCTGCGGGCAGCTCCTCCTGGCCCACCTGTGGGGAGAAGGAGGCCCATGATGGGGACACTTGTGTTGGTACGAGCAGCTCCTAAGCACAGGAAACCCCAGCCTCGTGTCGAAGGGAACCTCCTGGCTGAGCACAATGCGACTGTGCGTGGCCTGGACCTATTTTCTGCCCTCAGTACAGAGCTCATGGGGTTCATGCGGGCCTTGGAGCATCCAGATCAAAGAATCATAGAATCACTATGTTTGGGAAAGATCTCCAAAACCATTCAGTCCCACTGTAAAACCCTCAACCCCATGTCTGCTAAACCATGGCTCTAAAGTGCCTTATCTGCACATTTCTTGAAGGCTGCCAGGGACAGTGATTCTACCACTTCCCTGGGCAGCCTCTTCCAATGCTTCACCACTCTTTCCACCTGGAAAGTTTTCCTAATATCTAACCTGAGCCTCTCCTGGTGCAACCTGAAGCCATTTCCTCTTGCCTTATAGATAGCTATTTCTGAGAATAGATCAACCCTGCCTTACTACAACCACCTCTCAGGTTGTTGTTCAGAGCAATAATGTCTCCCTTGAGGCTCCTCTTTTCCACACTAAATAACCCCAGCTCCCTCAGCCACTCCTCACAGGGTCCATGCTCTAAAGCCTTCACCAGCTTTGGTGCCCTTCTCTGGGCACACCCCAGTGCCTCCATGGCTTTTATGTTTAGTTTTTCTAGTGATGGGTCCAGAATTGAACACAATGTTTGAGGTGCAACATCACCAGCATCAAGTACAGGTGGAGAGTGCAGGTCAGGCTGCTTTTCCCATGCCCAGGAATGCATGTCCCCTCGCTGGAGGAGCTCCTGCCAGGCTATCTTGACTCAGGGCTCCTTCCCCACCACCCCTGTGCTCTCCATGCAGGTCCCGTCCCTGCCTCCCAGCTCTCCCTGCAGCCCCAACACTCACCTCACTCGTGCACTCTTGCGCACTGGAGATCCCTTCCATGGATGAGGTGCGGGCGTTTGCCTGCTGCTCCTTCTCCATCTCTAGGAACCTCTCTGAGGACCTCTCGCACGGGCACCAAGGGGAGTTGCTCCCTGCTGGTTGCGCCGCTCTCCTCAGAGTGAAGACCCTAGCAGGGACACGGTCACCTTGGGGACTGCCCCATCACAGTGTCCTGGGGGTGTGATGCCACCCCCATCACAAAGCCCTGGGAGTCGCCATGGGGACACCAGGCACCTCCTCTCCCCACTCCTGAGCAGGTCCCTGGGGCGCAGGATGAGTTGTCCCCTCCACAGCTCTGCGCTCCCCGGGCCTTGCAGAGGCTGCCCCTCGTCAGGCGCTCCATAGCAGACACCCACCACGAGGCCACCCCCGTCCTCGTCCCTGTGCTCTCGATTGCCTCTTGGTTCACCCCAAGGCAGGGCTCCCTGCATCCCACTGCTCCCTCCCTGAGCTTCTCTTTCCCACATCACCCTGTGGCTATTCCTTGCCATCCCAGGCCATCACTTCCTCACTCTTTTTGGAGTCCTCCTCCTCCCCGAGTTGCTCCCACTTTGAGGCTCTCCTCACCAGCGTGGCCACCTGCTCGACCATCAGGTCAGCACATGGGAACAGCCGCGTTTTACACCCCCTCAGCTCCATGTGACGCCAACCCCCAACCGGCCTTCACGAAAAGACAAAACACTTGGGACTCTTGTGCTTAGGTTCCTGACAGCATTGAGTGGTAAGAGTGGAGAAGGGAGTTAATACTATTTATTAATTGCAGTCAAAATGCAATTGCAAACGCAAAAATGCAAATGCAACTCATTGGAGAAGTGCCCAGATCTTGGAAAATAGGGAAAAACATGGGTAAGGAACGATAGTGTAGGAATATGGTCAAAAGTGCAGGAATGGTTACAAAAGTGGAAAAAGAGTGAAGTGATGGGAAAAAAAGGAAAGTGCAAAAAGAACACAGAGCTCGGTAATATTGAGAAAGCATGGGAATAGAAGGAGAGGATGGGGAAAAGTCAAAAGGGTAGGAAAATCTTCACAAGTGTGGGAAAACGGTCGCAAACATGGGAGGGAATAATTGTGAAAGAGAAGGAAAAAAAGTGAAAGCATGGGAAAATTATCAAAGTAGAGGAAAATGTGGGAAAAACGTGGGAAGAAGTGGCAAAGTGTAAGAATACCAGTAAAAATTAATCTGTGGGGAAAACCTCCAAAGCAGGAGAAAAACAGACCGTGTGTGAAGCCTTGTGGAAGGGTCCAGGGTCCCCCACATCTCCAGCGTGCCCTTGCCCTCAGAAGGCGTCTGCCCCCAGGGAGGAGGGACGCTCTTGCCTTCTTGTCACCGCCAGGTGCCTGCAATGTGCCCCTGATCTGCTGCCTGTTGCTGAGGGTCCCCAAGGCAGCCCCACTGTCTGCAGACCCCTCTCCTACCATGGAGCAGGTCTGCCTGCGCGGTGCCTGGAGACCCCAGCAAGGCTGCGCTTAGAGGTGAAGGTGTGACTGTCCTCGGAGAAAGTCTGATTGGGGCCAAGGTCAGGAAACGACAAGAGACAACAAGGACAAGCAGCAGCAAAGGGAATTTCAAGAGAGTTTAAGGACAAACTAATAATAATTTTTGTAGCTGAGCAGCACTGGGACAGGAGCCAGGAGTTTTCCCTGGTGAAACCACCTACCAACCTGATACAAGAGTAAAGTTAGCCCTTCCCAGAGCAACCTGGTTGCCTCCTACCTCAAGAGGAATGCCTGTGTGCAAAAGGACAAAGCAGGGGATTCTGTAAACTCTCACTTTAGCAAGGGCATTGAGAAGGTTTCTCATGGTCTCCTAGTCAATTTGGTGAACTGATCTGCAGAGGATCAGTGGACCATAAAGCAGGTGGATGGAGTATCAGGCTCACTGAGAACAGTGATCAGCAGTGCAGCGCTGCCAAGCGGCAGCTGGCTGTTAGTGGCATCCCTCAGTGATCAGCATGTGGGACAGGACTGCTTCATCATAACATCATAACATCAAGTTAGTGAAGAAGTCCCTGTATCTGGTCAGCCTGTGATTTGACAGCCTGAGGTCACCCTTAGCCCGTTTCCTCTTCATATCCTCTAGGGGTGTGAAGGGTTTCTGGGGAGGGAGTGATAGAAGGTGTTAAGGGTGCAGCGACTAGCGCAGAGACCTTGGGGTGATGTGCCTCTCCCATTTCTGAAGCACGCTTGACTGTACATAAGGAGGACTTGGCCTAAGGTGTTGCCGCTCAAGCGGCGTGGCGACCTGGTTCAGGAACGGCACGGCGACCACCCCCAGGCCGCTCGGGCCATCAGCTCGCTGACACCAATGTGGTAGACAGCAAATGGCGTTTATTGATGGGTAACAAGGTGTTATATAGCTAAGGTTTACAACGTCACATCCGTCTGCTTACATCATAAACTAACACTATTGGCTATTAGGGGCCCTACCTTTCCATACAGCACGATATCTTCCGGCCGCCAGACCCTAACTATCTGCAACATTTCTCCCCTCCCTATGCACAACAAAACTAGCTAAAATATCTTACTCTTACATATTCTTATCTTATTCTAATTACTTATTCTCATTATTATCTTATTCTTATTACTATCTTATTATGATCTTATTGTGATCAATTATTCTAATTATTATCTTACTCTTACTTATTGTCATTATTACCTTATCCTTATTACTTACTCTTATTATTATATTACTCTTACTTATTCTTATATTATTCTATTCTTATAGTTTATAACAATCCTAAAATTATATATCATAAACTTGACATAAAAACATAAGGCGCAAAGTGTAGAAGGTAGGGGATGACAGGTAATACCGCGGTATAGGAATAGGGTGTACCTTGGGATAACTTGGGGATAATACTGAGTGGATATATTCTTAAAGCAGTTGTCGGCGTTCCACTAACACGATGTTAACCTTCTCTAGCCGACTCTTGACAAACGGCATGAGCTTATTCAATATACAGGGTCCAAAGATCAGTGTCATCATGATCACTGTGATCGGCCCTATCAGGGTGGATATCAGGGTGGTTAACCACGGCGAACCGGTGAACAAATTTTCGTACCAGCTGCATTTGGAATAGGGTTCAATGAGTGCTGGTTGGCAAGGCGTGACACTGAAAATTGGTGACCCTGTAGTTACTTTTGTACTAATTACTCGAGATTGTTCGATCTGTTCAAGTACCCATTTAAAGAGCTGATGTGACTCTATTTGTCCTATAGTGACAAGCTCCAAAATTTAGATAACGCAAAGGCATCGCGGCCCCCTCTTGCGGAGGCTGTTTTGTTGTGTTCTGGATTCGGTCGGCGTGGAACTCACAGGCTCGGGCCGGACGCCTGTCACCAGGGCGTCCGATGATCCGGTCCTGTGAACAGAAACTCACAATTTTCATTAGTTTTATTTTGAAGGTCTGGTTTAATAGACTTAAGCGGACACCACTTGACTCTGCCATCTTTCCTGACAGTGACCTTTGGGTCGATCTTGGCATGGGGGGAGCGCTGCCAGCGAGTCCCCCAGCCAAGGGCAGTTTACTGCAACGTGGCCGGCCTGGCCACATTTAGAACCTGCCATTACGTTGGCTATTGCGGCGTGAACAGACACCTGAATTGGGGTCAGATGCTCTTCCTTTGCAACATGCTTAATCATGTCTGCGATACTTGACCCCGCCGGCAATGATCGCAGGATTTCTTTGGTTGCCGAATTGCATTGTTGGCGTAAACATCCTGCTACGACCAGGCCTTTTGCCTCCGTGGGCAGGGACGAAGAGTCGACCGCTGCCTGGAGACGATCTACAAATTGTGTAAAACTCTCACTTTCACTTTGCTTTATTGAGGACCATGGCGATGGTCTGGCAACAACTCTACAGGCTGTGCGAATGGCTTCTCTGGCCGCACGAGTAGTTGTCATAACCTCATGGGCCCGCAGGCCATGGGCCTGCGCCTGGGGGGTGATCATTGTTGGATCTGCACCCATTAACCGCTGCAGGCTGGAGCCGTGTAATGGATGATCTGCCCCAGTTACTTGGGCTAAACACTTTGTACAGTTGTCTTCCCATTCTTGTTTGAAAACGATCATCCCTGCTCCATCAAAGATCAGCCTACAAGTTTGTTTTATATCGAACGGGAGCAGATCGTCCCCCCCGAAGATACCATCTATGAGGGTCGAGACCATGGCAGAATTAATCCCTTTATCTGCAATTGCTTTAACAATCGCTTGTACGTCCTTAGATTTTATCGGCGAGTGGACCCTCTGTCCCCCCTCCGTCACCCGGACCGGGAACGCTAGCGCGGCCGATGGGGCCCAGTCGGCACATGCGATCTTTATTTCCCTCCAGTCCGTGAGAGGGGTTTCTTCCTTTCGCGGTTTTTCTTTAATTCGAATGGGAATATTTTGGCTCTTAGCTCTGTTTACCTTCATTTCCTCCTCCCTTAAGTTTGAATCAGTTGTGACCCACTCGTCCTCACAAGTGTCTGATCCGGAGTCGGAACTCGACTGACTGGTCACTTCCGGGCTCCAGTACTTTCTCGTTGGGCTCCGGCCCCGCCTACTTCCGTCCCGCCCACTTCCGTTGCGGGCGGGCTGTTCCCCCCTCCTTGGCTCGCCCCGCCTCCTACTCACAGAGGCGTTTTGTGAAATGGCCGCTCTGATCGGTTCTCAGCGCCTCACTCGGGCCTCCCTCACCTGGCCGGTCACCCCCACCACCTTTCTCCTCCTTGTTGTCCTCCTCTCTTGTTTATCTAACGGTTCCCGTCTGTTCCCGCCGGGAGCATCCTCTCCCCGCCCTTCTCCTTGTGGCTCAGCGCCATTTTGGGGGGCATAGGGCGGTGGCCTGGCCCAGGTTTCTCCATGGTCTGACTTCTTTTCGGTATTTCTGGCTTCCTCGGCTAGCTCACCCCAAACAGATTTTGGCTGTTTCTGCTCCTCTGTAAGCAGGACGGGGTTCGGGGATGGAGGGGACGTATCGCCCTCTTGCAGATCTTTAGGGTCAGCAGCATCGCCATCATCTGGGGGGTGCAAAGTCTGTGCGGCTGCCCCGACTCCCATTTTCGGGGTGGCCAACAAACAGTCCCTTACCGCCACCCAGGTCTCCTGCTCCTTTATAGCCTTCTGCAACACCTGTACAACTTTTCCCCAAGCCTTAAGGTTTTTCCCACAACCCGAAGACATCGTCTCCTCGGCCAACGCCTTAGTACATTTGTCCCACACTTTAGGGACACACTTCAGGGACTTCAGAATATCCACCGGCTGGTCTATAACCTTAATTTTTAAAAGCCTGGCAACAGCGAGAGTAAAATCTTTTGGCTTACAATCAATCCCCCAATGCTTATGTAATTGCGATATGACTTTCACAAGGGCTTCCATCCTCCTTGATGGTCTGGGAGCGTCCTCCCCGCTGGGCTGTTCCAGCCGCTCCGACCGCCGTTCACCCGTCCAGGCGATGATTCCCGGGTTTCGGCACCACTTGTTGCCGTTCAAACGGCGTGCTGATCTGGAAAAAAGGTCCTTCCAGACCTTTCCTTCCAGAAAGGAACAATGTTTCTTTTGTAGAAATGACTATCCATTCCAGTGCCAGGCAGTGGAGTTTCATGCTCCCTTAACGAGGTTGGGAATGAGAGTGTGGTATCTGGCAAAACCAGACATGTAAGGAGGAAGAGAAGGAGGTTGTTGGCAGATTGCAGCATATGATGCACACGGACTGCAGTGTAATGTACCAAAGACCTTCTCTTGAGCATCAAATACAAGTTATATACTGTACCGTCCTGGATATAATTCCTTATTTGCAAAAAACACGTGAAGATGGTTGCTAAATGAGACAACAGTCTAACTAGTTACACGCAAGGTTATCCCATCAACTATGCATTTGTGGCCCTGCAGATGCCAGTAATCAGCTGGCTCCGTGCCATCTCCAATTACTCCCTGAAGTAAGTTTTGCGTGGGAACAGCGAAGGGAGGTCCAGTATTCACTGGTCCTTCAAGGTCATGGGAGAGCGCTGTTCCAACTCAAGCTGCACCGTCTGCCACGGCTCCCCCTGTTTTGTTTAGCCAGGCCGCTGGCAATAGGAGCTGCCCTGATTTGGGCTTCAGGCTTTGCGCTCTTCTCATCTAGGCCTGCATATTTCATGTATATGAGCAATTATATTTATTCGTATATATTAGCATATATATTCATATCTATTCATATATGATTTACATACATATGAATATATATTTCTCATATATACATTAACATATATGAATTATATATTTTTTCATATCTCCATATAAATACCCATATATAGATACCTTATTTATATATGTACACTTGTATTTATTTTTATATATTCATATTCATGAACTACGTATATTCATAGTATATATGTTTTATATTAATAGTTATATTTATCCATATATTCATATATTCCTCAACATATTTATTCGTAATATATGTTTCATGTTAATAATAATATTTATTCATAATGTATGTGTTTATCTTAATAATTATATTTGTCCATATATATAAGACATATATATTCATAATATATGTGCTTCATATGAATAATAATGTTTATTCATATACACATTGTTCACCTTTTTTTATGATTAATACTTACTTGTTACACAAAGAAAAACATTACAATTTGTGATACTCAGAGAGATACTAATAAAAAAAATTGCATGAATGTGAAATGCATATCATAACCTTCTGAGTGTGAAGAATGGTCAAATTAGCCTCTGAATGGTTGCTATTAGTCAATAATTGAGAAAATTTGTTTTTTTCTTTAAATCCATATGCCGTTATTGTCAATTGGAGGGGATGGATCCCACTATGAATCCAGTAAATTTGTGTGAAGGTTATAGGTATATTCACAGTCTCCCACAGCTGCTCTCTGCCCTGCACCAGCTTCCAGAGGCACCTTTGTCCCCAGGGTGCAGCTGGGCCCTGTGTGCAGCAGCCACCCAGGTGTCCACGTGCAGGGGGAAGGTGTCCTTCCCTCAGCACCACAGAGAACACGTTTGCCCCATCCTCTTTACATTCTCCCCTCAGCCAGTTGTAAATGTGGAGAAGATCCCCCTCTCAATCTTCTTGCTTAGTCTTTCCTCATAAGAGAGATTTTCGAGGCCCTTAATCACACGCTCACCTTCCGTATGGAACTGGTCGGCTCTGGGCTCCTGGCTCTGGAGAGCCCGGGAGAGGAGAAACGGCCTCCCAGGCCCTTGGGGCCCTTCCGATGTTGACCAGCTGAGTGGACACAAGAGTCTGGGTCAATGTGGCCATCTGCTGCTGTTCACTCCTCAGTCTGGATGCCAGAAGGAAATTGATGCATGGCAGTTTTGAGCACATATTCAGTCATAGATTATTATAAAAACTCTCATATTTAACTATGGTTGCTCATTCTTTTTCTCCATTCCTTTTTCTTTTTCTTTTTCTCTTTCTTTTCCTTTTCCTTTCTCTTTTACTTTTTCTTCTTTTCTTTCTCTTTCTCTTTCTCTTTCTCTTTCTCTTTCTCCTTCTCTTTCTCCTTCTCTTTCCCTTTCTCTTTTCCGTTCTTGTTCTCATTCTTGTTCTCGTTCTCTATTCCTTTCTGTTTTCCATTCTCTTTTCCTTTCTTTTTCTCTTTTTCCTACTATTTTCTTTTTTTTTATTTGTATCCTTTTTTATTATTATTCTGTTTTTCTTCCTTTTTTCCCATTACTTTCATTACTCTTCCTTCCATTCCTTCCTTTCATTTGTTCCATCACTCTCCGGACACGAAGGGAACCTTAGAAGCCACACCCAGAAAGGAACAATGTTTCTTTTGTAGAAATGTGTATCCATTCCAATGCCAGGCAGTGGAGTTTCATGCTCCCTTAATGAGGTTGGGAATGAGAGTGTGGTGTCTGGCAAAACCAGACATGTAAGGAGGAAGAGAAGGAGGTTGTTGGCAGATTGCAGCATATGATGCACACGGACTCAAGTGTAATGTACCAAGGACCTTCTCTTGAGCATCAAATACAATTTATATACTGTACCGTCCTGGATATAATTCCTTATTTGCAAAAAACACGTGAAGATGGTTGCTAAATGAGCCAACAGTCTAACTGATTACACACAAGGTTATCCCATCAGGTATGCATTTGTGGCCTTGCAGATGCCAGTAATCAGCTGGCTCCGTGCCATCTCCAATTACTACCTGAAGTAAGTTTTGCATGGGAACAGCGAAGGGAGGTCCAGTATTCACTGGTCCTTCAAGGTCATGGGAGAGCGCTGTCCCATCTCAAGCTGCACCGTCTGCCACGGCTCCCCCTGTTTTGTTTAGCCAGGCCGCTGACAAAAGGAGCTGCCCTCATTTGGGCTTCAGGCTTTTTCGCTCTTCTCATCTAGGCCTGCATATTTCATGTATATGAGTAATTATATTTCTTCATATATATTCATATATATATTCATATCTATTCATACATGAATAATTTTTTCATATATGAATAAATATATATATTTCATATACTTTCATATACATTTTCTCATATATATATTTTCATATATGAATTATATTTTTTCATATATCCATATACATACCCAAATATATATATTATATGTATGTATGCTTCTATGCTTGTATTTATTTATATATATTCATATTCATGAACTATATATGTTCATAGTATATATGTTTTACAGTAATTATTATATTTGTCAATATATATAAAACATATATATTCATAATATACATGCTTCATATTAATAATAATATTTATTATTTATTCATATATACATTCTTCCCCTTTTTTACGATTAGTGCTTGTTACACAAAACAAAGCATTACACTTTGTGATACTCAGATTAGATACTAATAAAAACACACATGGATGTGAAATGCATACCATAACCTTCTGACTGTGAAGAATGGTCTAATTAGCCTCAGAATGGTTGCTATTAGTCAATAATTGAGAAAGGTTTCTTTTTAAAAAAAAAAATCCATATGCCATTATTGTCAATTAGAGGGGATGGATCCCATTTTGAATGCAGTAAATTTGTGTGAAGGTTGTAGGTATTCACTATCTCATCTCATAGGATTCACTCATCACACATAAAAACATCCATAATATTCTATATTGGATATCCATATTAATCATATAGGTTAAAAGCATAAACTACTAATTATATAGGTTGAGATCAATGCACAGAAAAGCATAAACTATTAATTATATAGGTTAAGATCAATGTACATAGCAGAATAAAATTGCAAACATCACCACATCTATTCCCTACTGCACCAAATGTTGAAAAATGATTCATGATTCACTCCAACGGCTCATTGGTTTTCGACTCCTGTGCTTGGCTGCAATTCTCCTGTGGCTGTGACTCCTCTGTCGTCAAGTAAAGCTTTACAGTTTTTGCTGGTAACCAGCGAGGACCTGTGCTGTTGCCGTTCAAAGCGGCGTGGCGACCTGGTTCAGGAACGGCACGGCGACCACCCCCAGGCCGCTCGGGCCATCAGCTCGCTGACACCAATGTGGTGGACGGCAAATGGCGTTTATTGATGGGTAACAAGGTGTTATATAGCTAAGGGTTACAAGGTCACATCCGTCTGCTTACATCATAAACTAAAAACTATTGGCTATTAGGGGCCCTACCTTTCCGTACAGCGCGATATCTTCTGGCCGCCGGACCCTAACTATCTGCAACATTTCTCCCCTCCCTATGCATAACAAAACTAGCTAAAATATCTTATTCTTACATATTCTTATCTTATTCTAATTACTTATTCTCATTATTATCTTATTCTTATTACTATCTTATTATTATCTTATTGTGATCAATTATTCTTATTATTATCTTACTCTTACTTATTGTCATTATTACCTTATCCTTATTACTTTCTCTTATTATTATATTACTCTTACTTATTCTTATTATTATATTATTCTATTCTTATAGTTTATAACAATCTTAAAATTATATATCATAAACTTGATATAAAAACATAAGGCACAAAGTGTAGAAGGTAGGGGATGACAGGTAATACCGCGGTTTAGGAATAGGGTGTACCTTGGGATAACTTGGGGATAATACTGAGTGGATATATTCTTAAAGCAGTTGTCGGTGTTCTACTAACATGATGTTAATCTTTTCTAGACGACTCTTGACAAACGGCATGAGCTTATTCAATATACAGGGTCCAAAGATCAGTGTCATCATGATCATTGTGATCGGCCCTATCAAGGTGGGTATCAGGGTGGTTAACCACGGCGAACCGGTGAACAAATTTTCGTACCATCTGCGTTTGGAACAGGGTTCAATGGGTGCTGGTTGGCAAGGCGTGACACTGAAAATTGGTGACCCTGTAGTTATTTTAGTACTAATTACTCGAGATTGTTCGATCTGTTCAAGTACCCATTTAAAGAGCTGATGTGACTCTATTTGTCCTATAGTGACAAGCTCCAAAATTAAGATAACGCAAAGGCATCGCGGCCCCCTCTTGCGGAGGCTGTTTTGTTGTTTTCTGGATTCGGTCGGCGTGGAACTCACAGGCTCGGGCGGGACGCCTGTCACCGGGGCGTCCGATGATCCGGTCCTGTGAACAGAAACTCACAATTTTCATTAGTTTTAATTTGAAGGTCTGGTTTAACAGACTTAAGCTGGCACCACTTGACTCTGCCATCTTTCCTGACAGTGACCTTTGGGTCGATCTCGGCGTGGGGGGAGCGCTGCCAGCGAGTCCCCAGCCAAGGGCAGTTTACTGCAACGTGGCCGGCCTGGCCACATTTAGAACCTGCCATTACGTTGGCTATTGCGGTGTGAACAGACACCTGAATTGGGGTCAGATGCTCTTCCTTTGCAACATGCTTAATCATGTCTGCGATACTTGACCCCGCCGGCAATGATCGCAGGATTTCTTTGGTTGCCGAATTGCATTGTTGGCGTAAACATTCCGCTACGACCGGGCCTTTTGCCTCCGTGGGCAGGGACGAAGAGTCGACCGCTGCCTGGAGACGATCTACAAATCGTGTAAAGCTCTCACTTTCACTTTGCTTTATTGAGGACCATGGCGATGGTCTGGCAACAACTCTACAGGTTGTGCGAATGGCTTCTCTGGCCGCACGAGTAGTTGTCATAACTTCATGGGCCCGCAGGCCATGGGCCTGCGCCTGGGGGGTGATCATTGTTGGATCTGCACCCATTAACCGCTGCAGGCTGGAGCCGTGTAATGGATGATCTGCCCCAGTTACTTGGGCTAAACACTTTGTACAGTTGTCTTCCCATTCTTGTTTGAAAACGATCATCCTTGCTCCATCAAAGATCAGCCTACAAGTTTGTTTTATATCGAACGGGAGCAGATCGTCCCCCCCGAAGATACCATCTATGAGGGTCGAGACCATGGCAGAATTAGTCCCTTTATCTGCAATTGCTTTAACAGTTGCTTGTACGTCCTTAGATTTTATCGGCGAGTGGACCCTCTGTCCTGCCTCTGTCACCGGGACCGGGAACGCTAGCGCGGCCCAGGGGGCCCAGTCGGCACACGCGATCTTTATTTCCTTCCAGTCCGTGAGAGGGGTTTCTTCCCTTCGCGGTTTTTCTTTAATTCGAATGGGAATATTTTGGCTCTTAGCTCTGTTTACCTTCATTTCCTCCTCCCTTAAGTTTGAATCAGTTGTGACCCACTCGTCCAGACTAGTGTCTGATCCGGAGTCAGAACTCGACTGACTGGTCACTTCCGGGCTCCGGTACTTTCTCGTTGGGCTCCGGCCCCGCCTACTTCCGCCCCGCCTACTTCCGTTGCGGGCGGGCTGTTCCCCCCTCCTTGGCTCGCCCCGCCTCCTACTCACAGAGGCGTTTTGTGAAATGGCCGCTCTGATCGGTTCTCAGCGCCTCACTCGGGCCTCCCTCACCTGGCCGGTCACCCCCACCACCTTTCTCCTCCTTGTTGTCCTCCTCTCTTGTTTATCTAACGGTTCCCATCTGTTCCTGCTGGGAGCATCCTCGCCCCGGCCTTCCCCTTGTGGCTCAGCGCCATTTTGGGGGGCATAGGGCGGTGGCTTGGCCCAGACATCCCCAAGCTCTGACTTCTTTTCAATGTTCCTAGCTTCCTCAGCTAGCTCGCCCCAAACAGATTTCGGCTGTTTTTGCTCCTCTGTAAGCGGGACGGGGTTCGGGGATTGAGGGGACGTATCGCCCTCTTGCAGATCTTCAGGCTCAGCAGAATCACCATCATATGGGGGGTGCAAAGTCTGTGCGGCTGCCCCGACTCCCATTTTCGGAGTGGCCAACAAACAGTCCCTTACCGCCACCCAGGTCTCCTGTTCCTTTATAGCCTTCTGCAACACCTGTACAACTTTCCCCCAAGCCTTAAGGTTTTTCCCACAATCCAAAGACATCGTCTCCTCAGCTAACACCTTAGTACATTTGTCCCACACTTTAGGGACACACTTCAGGGACTTCAGAATATCCACCGACCGGTCTATAACCTTAATTTTTAAAAGCCTGGCAATAGCGAGAGTAAAATCTTTTGGCTTACAATCAATCCCCCAATGCTTATGTAATTGCGATACGACCTTCACAAGGGCTTCCATCCTCCTTGTTGCTCTTATAGCGTCCTCCCCGCTGGGCTGGTCCAGCCGCTCCGGCCGCCGTTCACCCGTCCAGGCCATGATCCCGGGTTTCGGCACCACTTGTTGCCGTTCAAGCGGCGCGGCGACCTGGTTCAGGAACGGCACAGCGACCACCCCCAGGCCGCTCGGGCCATCAGCTCACTAACACCAATGTGGTGGACAGCAAATGGCGTTTATTGATGGGTAACAAGGTGTTATATAGCTAAGTTTTACAACATCACATCTGTCTGCTTACTTCATGAACTAAACGCTATTGGCTATTAGGGGCCCTATCTTTCCGTACAGCGCGATATCTTCCAGCCGCCGGACCCTGACTATCTGCTGTCAGAGCGTGAGGATGAACAAAGTCTCTGAAGGCCCTTTCCAATCAGCCATCCTTGAGTGTTTAAAGCTAGAATATATCCTTCATGCAGGCAATGTGGAACTTCAGTGTTTCAGAGTGAAACTGATACCTGAGCTCCTGCGTTGGTATTTGTTCAGTGAAAGATGGTTATTGCAATCTATCTTATGACCCTGGAGTCTGCAAATGTTTTGTTCTTTTATTTATTTACTTATTTTTCTTCGCTGCGTCTTCCTACGTTGTATGCGCTACCCCTTAGAAAACTCCTGATAGTCCATGAAAATGCAAACATTATTTTCTAGGAGTTCTCTGTAACATAACGAGTTCTACAGTTTTTTTTTTTTTTTCTCCTTGCACTGACCAAGAAAGCCTGAAGAATTTTGACTCTTTCCTTTAGGAGGCCAAGGCAGGATGCCCCACACTGTCCCTTGAGGAGCTCTTAAATCTACTCAAAATGTCTCCTTATGTCCGCTGTGCAGCCCTTGAGTAGCTACTGCCCAAGAAGCATCTTGATATTCCTGACAGGACAGGAAATGCCTGCATGTCCCGGATGGAACCTGCCTCAGTGGGTGGATTCACATGCTGCACTTGCCACCATGTGCTCTGCTGGTCACTGACTCCTTGAGAGATGTTCTGCAGGTGTCCTCACTACTCCTCTAACTGCATCAGGGGGGAAAGGAAACAACGGAATCCTACCAAGCACTTAACCTGAGCAAACTCTGTGTCTCCTGGAAGTCAGGACATCGAACAGCTTCAGCATAAGGTCTTCTGCTGTGCTGGAGAAGCAGATGGTGCCTACAGTGATGATCTGGAAATCACAAGAGCACTAGGACCTGCCATAGTCCCTGTTCCCCAAGGGGCTGAGGGACAGAGCAGCCTCCATCGTGGTCCCCAGCACGGGGCCCTTCCTGGCAGCAGCCCCTTTCTGCACCAGCTGCCTCCGGGGACACTGCCCCCCGTGACGTGGTCCCTGAGTGTGTCCCAACCCTGCAGGGTCCTGTGTCCCGCAGGGGCTCGTGGAGTTTGGCCCTGCATCTCCAGGCCCCGTATCCCTGGGGCGGGACAGCTTCCCTTTGCCTGTGGCTTGCGCCCTGAGGGGACCCATTGTGTGCGGCACCCGGAGAGTTGAGAGCTGCCCCGCGGTGGGGCTGGGGGTTCTTCCCCTTTGGGCATCCTGTGGGACACGTGTGCAGGTCAGGTGAAGGAAGGCCCTACACTTAGGGATTAATAGCAGGTTGATTTTTAAATGTCCTTGGTATAAGAATCTAATTATTTGACACATTTTCAGGATGCCCTGAGGCCTTCCCAGATCTCGTACACAGAATTGCTAGCATCATACATGAGGGAAGCACTACTTGTACGTGGTAAATGCTAGGACATTTCTTCCTGAATGTTCAGGGGATTCTCATCCTTGCAAGGAGTTTCCTTAGTGTAGGGTGCTGGGTTAAGGGTAAGGGAGGGATTCTCACGGTCCAGCCATAAGTGTTGGCCAGGTGTCATTCCCGATCCCTGCTCCGCTTATCAGTGCTAGGCCCTGTCATTTATACAATTAGGTGGAAGAAGACACGCCCATGATATGGTCATCCTCATAAGGTGATCCTTCCAGAATCTGCAGACAAGTTGCGTAAGATTCTCTGCTCCCTGCAGCATGAGTGAGTGGCATTGTGCACTCCCAGTGGGTGCCTCTGCAAGACTTTCCAGATCCTTATTTGAGCAGTCCTTGAAAAGTGCATGCAGACTCCAGCATCTGTTCTTGCTGCATCAGTGTCTGTGTGTGCCTTTTTGCTTGCCCATTCCATATGTGTTTTTGGAGGGAGGAAGTTGAGTAGGGCAGGTGGATTACTCTAGGCCGGAGGAGACAAGAGTATTGTTGACAGAGATTTAATGTGGAATGTGTGGGTGTTGTGGACAGCTTTTTAGTAGGGAAATGCTGTTAAGGGAAATGTAGCCGTGTTGCCTGTTCTGGGGAGGGATAAAAGGAAGAAGAGACAGTATTTGGGGGCTTCGCTAAGCATGCAGTGGCTAGTGATTTCAGCTGTGAGGTTTGTATTTTGTGGGAGGTGAACTCTCTCAGCATGGGCTCCTTCCCTTGGGCAGGTGGTGTGAGGAGCCAGGCGCAAATACTTGCTGAGCAGGAGGTGTGTGAGCACAGAGGTGTGCTCAGCAAGCTGTGCCAAGAGGCCGGCAGGAGCCTGCACGCACTGTGCGTCAGGACTGCTTGCTGCCGGGTGCGAGCGCAGTGCCCGTTGTGGTCTGTGCAGGGCTGCAGTGGCCTTGCTTGGGAAGCTGCAGCCCTGCTGGCTTGCTGCGTATGGCAAAGGGGTCAAAGGAGGCCCTTGCTCCCTGCAGCTGTGGAAGATGAGGATATGGGTGGGTGCCTTTTGTTGTGCCTGGGGTGCCTGAAGAGGGGTCCGTTTGTGCCAAAGCTGCTCTCCTCCTTTCCCCTGGCCTTGGTGGTGCTGCAGGTCAGGTACTGCTGGTGCTTTGCTTCCAAGGCCCAGTGTATCCCTGTGTTCCAGGTTGCTGGAAGGAGTTGACCTCATGCCCCACCCAGGACACTTGTGTTTCCTTCAGGATCCGAGGCTGCCCTCTTGACCTGTCTCCCAAAGCAAGAGCCATGCAGAGATGCAGGACATCTTCTCTGGGAGAAGCTGGAGAGAGGGCTAAAGCAGTGAAGCAGGACTGGGGCAAGTGTGTGCGTGAGGGCTGGTCCCTGCAGGTGGTCATTGGCTGCAATGAGCCAGGCGGTTGGGCGCACTCAGCTGCTCCCTGTGTGCAGCGCGATTCCTGCTGGGCCTGGCAGAGCTGCGGTCCCTGCTGCCTGTGGAGAAAGCTCTTTGGTTCGGTGATGTCTTACACTCCTTTTCTCTGACACAGTTTCCTCCCAAAGAACCATCTTGGAGGAAATAAAAGAAAAAAAGAGGTAGGAAAAAAAAAATAGGATAAAAACAAATTAAAAGAATTGCAATGAAAAAAAAAGAGGAAAAAATGGAAAAAATAAAGAGGAGGAAAAGAAAAATAAGGAAAGGTAAAGAAGAAAAAAATGTAAAGAACAAGAAAAAAGAAGAGTAGAAAAACAGGAAAAGAAGACGTGAAAAAGGGTGGAAAAGGAGTTGCGGTATCCGAAGGGCAATGTGTGAAGGGAAATCCTAGAGGGAAACTTTGCTGGCCCCCTCTTTCCCCTAGGGTCTGAAATCTTAGGGCTACACACACACATCTGCAATGGGGATGATTTTTGTGCCTGACCTCACTTGGAAACACCACACAACAGTGAAAGAATGATACAGGAATATATATTTAAACAACAACAAAAATAACAATATAATAAACAATAACAATAACAAGAAAAATTAGAACAATAAAATCAGCGATAACGACAATAAAACCAAGAACAATATTAACAAGAATAAATGTTAATATAAAAGTGTACAGAAAAAAATCCAAAGAAGAAGTTGCTGGTGTCCCTGGGCCCAGCGCTTCCTGGCAGCAGCCAGGGTGAAGGGGAGCTTGGCCTGCAAGGGAAAGATGCAGCAGAAGCAGGGCATCTTCTTTGGGAGAAACTGAAGAGAGGGCTAAAGCAGTGAAGCGGGACTGCGGCGACCGTGTGCATGAGGGCTGGTCCCTGCAGGTGATCATTGGTCGCAATGAGCCAGGCTGTTGGGCGCACTCAGCTGCTCCCTGTTTTGCCAGGAACCATACACTTATTCCCTACAGGAGCAATAAATTCCACAGCCTGGCATTGGAATGGATACACATTGCTGGAAAAGAACCATTGTTCCTTTGCAGGCCTGGCCCTGGAGGCTCCTTTCCTTTCCAGACAGCAATGTCGGCTCTGCTAGGATGAGCTTGTCCTCTCCTGGCACTGCTTGAGTGCAGGCATTTAGAAGGGGAGCACCTGAGTGTGGAGCAGAGCTGCGGTCCCTGCTGCCTGTGGGGAATGCTCCTTGGCTCAGTGATGTCCTACGATCCTTTTCTCTGCCAGTTTTCTCCCACAGATACACTTTGGAGGAAATATGGAGAAAAAGAAAGAAGGGGAAAAGAAAAGAACAAGAATTTAAAAAAGGAAAAGGAAATGAAAAGAAAGGAAAAAGGAAATAGAGAGAGAAAGAAAGAGACAAAAAAAAAAAAAAAAAAAAAAAAGGACCAGAAACAGGAAAACGGAAAAAAGAAAGAAAAAGGACCAGAAAAAAAAAAAGAAGAAGAAAAAGAAGGAGAATAAAAAAGGAGAAGGAAAAAGAAAAGGAAAAGAGAAAAAGATGAAAAAAAGGAAAAGGAAAAGATGGAAAAGGGACTGTGGCATCCCCAGGGCCACGTGTGAAGGGAAGTCCAAAGGGACCTTTTGGTAACCCTCGCTTGCCCCTAGTGTTTGGAATATTGGCATTACACACAGACACCTGCAGTGGGGAGGATTTTAGTGCCCGAGATCACTTGGATAAAATACGTAACACTAAAACAATGATACAAGAATATATATTTAAAAAACAATAAAAACAGAACAATATAAGAAACAATAACAAGAACAATAATAATAAAAATCAATAAAACTAACAACAAGAATATGAACAATATCAACAAGAACAAATACTACTATAAAAGATTCTTCAGGGACATCCAAATAGGGGTTATGGCCGCAGTCCTCACGCCCAGCGCTTCCTGGCAGCAGCCAGGGTGAAGGGGAGCTTGGCCTGCAAGGGAAAAGGAGGCATCAGCAGGGCCGAGGAGCGGCTCGGGGGCTCCCGTGGAGCAGAGGCTCTTTGGCGGCTGCGCGGGCTCTTTGGCAGCAGCGCTGCCGTCATTGGTGCCCTGGCAGAGGCTTGGCGTGGCCAGCGCAGCCCAGAGGCCGGCAGAGGGGCTGAGGCAGCAGGTGCCCAGGCCTTGGGCGCTCCTGCGCCCTGTGCAGCTCTGCCCCGGCGCCGCGGCCCGCCAGAGCGCCCGCACACCTGGGCCAGGCTCCCGCGCGGCTGCTCCCCAAAGGCAGCGCGGAGCAGCGCCAAGGGGCCGGGCACAGCCCCAGCTCTGCCCGTGCAGCCGGCAGCAGGGACCATACCTGGGGGGTGCAGCCGGAGCTCTCCCAGTCCATGGGCTCCTCCTGGCTGCAGCTGCCCAGGCCACTGCTCCCCATCATCTGGAAGAGAGCAGGAGACCTTGGTGGCGATGTTGCATGGGGAAGAGGAAGGAAAGGGCATCCAGTGGCTGCGGGGGCTGTACCTGGCTGCTGCCATAGCTGAGCCACTCCATGGGCTCAGGATCATTCCCTGCCGGCCCTCTGTCCATATGCGGGGCCTGCAAGAGAGAAGGAGGCGTTTGCAGGGCAGGACCGAGAGCTGGAAGTGTCTAGACCCAGGATCTCTCCTTATGCAGTGAGAAGCAGGTAAGTAGGAAGAGTCCGGGCTCAACCCCAAATCTTCCGTTGCAGCCGGCTGCAGGGTTCAATACCTGAAGGGCAGAGCTGGAGTATTCCCACTCCATTGGCTCCTCATCCTTGCAGCCGTCCAGGCCTTGTGTGCTTGCAGTCTGGAAGAGAGCAGGAGAGCTTGTGGGGACGGTCATGGTGGCAGCGCTGGCTCTGTGCGTGGGACCTCGTGTACCCTGCATGTGCGGGGCAGGTGGTGCACAGAGCCAGGGCACCAGGCTCAGACAGCAGCCCCCGAGGCCTTGGCCGCTCCTGGCCCTGGCGCAGCTCTGCCCCAGCACCCAGGCCTGCCAGAGCTCCCTGCCACCTCTGCCACCAGCCCTGCGGCTGCTCTCGCAGAGCCAAACGCCAGCCGTCCCCGCGCAGCCTCTGCCTGCACGCACAGAACCTGCCCTGAGCTCTCCCACTCCATCTCTTCAACTTCATCTTTTTCCATTTTTTTCACTCTCCTGACTCTGCAACGGAATGGAATTGTTTACATTTGCAGCCATAAGCACCAAGTGTCTTGCGGTGGCTTTGGAGCCTCCCCTGGGAGGCATCACGCAGGCTGCCCTGCAGCCCCCCAACTCCCCTGCATCTTGTGGGCACCATGGGTGGCCCCTGGTGCTGCGCGGCCCTGCTGCTCACCTGGCCTTGCTGCTGCGTGGCCAGCACTGGGGCCACTGTGAGGCGCAGCCCTGGGAAGCATCCGTGTTCCCGTGGCGATAACTGCCCCTCTGGGATGTTCCACTGCTGCGTGGGGGGAGGAGGGCAGCGGCAGGGGCCAGGGGGGCCGCCGTGAGGAAGGGTCTGCGTGTGCTGGACTCCACCTGGCACTGCTGAGCCTGGCGGCAGGGAGCAGTGCGTGGCCTTGGGCTTGCTGGGTGCCAAGGAGGGCTCCTCATGCAGCCCCATGGTGCTGCTGGCGGCTGCCTGCCCAGAGGCCGGGCTGCACTTGGGGCTCTGCTTCCACCTCTGCAAGCAGCCTTGAATGCCTTCATCTTTCTTCCCTGCTCCACTCCTGCCCTTACAGCCCTATTTCCTAAAGAAGGTTTTGTTTTCCATGGTCGAGACGTGTTCCTTGGTAGTGCAATGAGTGCGAAGGGCAGTTGTGCCCGGGGCCAGGTGTGCATGTCCTCAGCAGAGCCCTTGTGAGTTGGTGGTGGCCTGGGAGCCCCTGGTGTGCTGGGCTCCTTCTCTTGTCCTGCCGCGCACCTTGCAGGTGCCATGTGCTGTGGCTGAGAGCAGCCTTGGTGCGGCTCCTGCACTGCTGCCCCTGCCACGGCTTCCTAGGGCTGCAGAGAGCAGAGCAGGCACAAATGTGCCCTCAGCAGCAGCAGGGACCTGCAGCTGCTGCATCTCTGCCCAGCACTGGGCTACAATGCTCACTTGCTAACGGAGATGGATTCCTGACACTCGAGTCTGAACCGTAAAGCCAGGAGCAGATGGAGCAGGAGATCCCCGTCATGCAGGGGAAAACCCTCCAAAAGCAAGCAGTGCAATCCCTGCACCTAAGTGCAGGTGCCCAGAGGAGCATCTTGCTGCTGGCCAAGCTTGCTTGCTGGCATGCCACAAGGGGCTGCTGCTGGACAGAGAAACCTCCATCCTGGTCCCCAGATCTTGGCATCACTCATGCCAACAGAAATGTTCTTTGCATCTCTGACATCAGAAGCTCAGAAAAAAGAACCCTGCTTATCCAGTGTCACCTTTTTCTAAGTAAAGACCAAACTTGGTAAATATATTTTAAGTCACTGACTTTCCCAAGTATGGAAATCTGTGCTGTGCTTGCTGAAGCCAAGGTGCCCTCTCCTTTGACACTTTTGGTGCTGGGAGTGCGATTGCAGACTGAGTGTTTGACTCCAGTATTATCTGGGGCGATGGGCCAGGGATTATAGACCAGAGGGGTTTTACCCTCCTCTTCCTCTGCCTTTCCCTTCCCCAAACAGTCTCAGAATACGGAATTGGGAATATATCAAACCCTGGTTGCTTTGGCTCCATCATCAGTTCAGCACAATCCAAAAAGTTAATTTATGGCATGAGAGTTTGGCCATGTGTGGAGACGCAATGTTGCTTTTAGCGGAGGATCTCTAAGTTGTGCGCCTGTTCCTGTGCTGCTCACGGCGGCATCAGGGAGGCCGGTGCGCAGGACAGGAGCTGCTCCCTGGGGCAGTGCAGCCCCGCGGCGCAGGGGACAGGGACACTGCATCCTGGGCACCTGTGCAGAGCAGGGGGGGTCTTTTCTCCCCTTTGGAAGCAGCTTGGGAAACAGCCAGATACAGGGGTGGAAAGCAGGTTTGGTTGAACTTCCCGGCAAGTGAACAAACTCCCAAGAGCTGAGTGCTTAGCTCTAGGTTAGGGGATCAAGTGCAGCACGGGCAGGTACCAGGACACGTAGCCCCTCTTCCCCCGCACACCTCAGCCCCAGCCCAGCGCCCTCCTGCCAGCAGCCCGTGTGCTTGCGGTGCGCTCTGCGAGCCGCCGTGCCGGCCTCTTGTGCAAGCGCTGTGGCCTCCAGGGCCTCCGCTCCAAGGAGCCCCATCTCTATTGAAGCCGTGGATGAGAAGCCCTGTGTCCCTGTCCACGTGGACGTCCATGGGAAGCCGTTGCTGTCCTTGGACAGCACAGGGACACGCTGCCCTCACCAAACAGAGTCCCCACAAGGGGCCACAGCATCCGCTCCCCACAGCCTCTGCAAGGGGCAGTGTGGGGCTGCTGGAGCAGCGCAGCAAGGTGTGCGGCCAAACGCACCCATCTGCCAGCCAAGGCAGGCGCCCTCGTGCCGCCCCTCTCTACACGAGCTCTGGGGCATGGACTGGTACCAGTTGCCACCAGCATGGCCAGGCCAATCCCTGGTCGGAGCTGCCACTCATTCCTTCCCATCCATTTCAATTGCAGGGTTTTGGTGACCTTGGGGAGCTTGGTCCTGCCTCTCCAGGCCCTGTGTTCTTGGGGCGCGACGGCTCCCCTTTGCCTGTGGCTTGGGCACTGCAGGGACACATTGTGTGCAGCTCCTGGAGAGTTGAGAGCTGCCGCACGGTGAGGCTGGGGCTCCTTCCACTTTGCACATCCCGTGGGACATGTGTGAAGGTCAGGTGAAGGAAGGTTCTGCACTTAGGAATTAATAGCAGGTGGATTTTTAATTGTCCTTGGTATAAGTATCTAATTTGACACATATTCAGGATGCCCTGAGGCCTTCCCAGATCTCGTACACAGAATTGCTAGCATCATACATGAGGGAAGCACTACTTGTACCTGGTAAATGCTAGCACATTTTTTCCTGAATGTGCAGGGTTCTCATCCTTGCAAGGAGTTTCCTTAGCACAGGGTGCCAGGTTAAGGGGAGGTGAGAGATTCTCATGGTCCATCCTCAGGAGGTTTCATTCCCGATTCCTGCCCAGCTTATCAGTGCTAGGCCCTGTCAGTTACAGCATTAGGAGGAAGAAGACATGGCTGTGATAAGAGCATCCTCGTAAGGTGATCCTGCCAGAATCTTCAAGCAAGTTGAGTAAGATTCTCCGCTCCTTGAACCACAAGTGAGTTGAGTTGTTCATTGTCAGTGGGTGCCTCCAGAAGACTTCCCAGTCCCCTGTTTGAGCAGTCCTTGAAAAGTACATGCAATTTCCAATACATGCTTTTGTGACATCAGCGTCTGTTTGTGCTTTTTACACCCCCATTCTATACATATTGTTGGAGGGAGGAAGTTAAGCAGGGCAGGTGATTTATCCTAGGCCAGAGGAGACAAGAATGTTGTTGACAGAGATTTTATGTGCAATGTGTGGGTGTTGTGGGCAGCTTTTTAGTAGGGTAATACTGCTCAGGGAAATGTGTGAGTAGCCATGGTGCCTGTGCTGGGAAGGGAGGAAAGGAAGCAGGGGCCATATTTGGGTCTTCACCAAGCATGCAATGGTTAGTGGTTTTAGCTGTGAGGCCTGTATTTTGTGGGAGGTGAATGAACAGGGTGTCTCTGCTAGTAGCACGGTATGAGAAGGCTGGTATAATTGTTGGGAGGGAATGAAGCAGAGCAAGCAGGTGTTGTGAGGCTGCCCTCGTCAGAGAGAGTGCAGGTTTTGTTCCAAAGCCGTGCTGAACAGGACACGGTTGTGCAAAATGACACTGCTGGTAGCAAGGAATAAGCAATTATGGTATAAGAGTCAGATGGAGAAAGAGAGGACAAAGAAAGAAGGAAAGAAAGAAGAAAAGAAAGTAGGAAAGAAGGAAAGAAAAATGGAAAGAAGAAAATAAACAAAGAAAGAAAGTGAGAGAGAGAGAAAGAAAGAAAGGGAGAGAGAGAAAAAAATGAGAAAGAATGAGAGAGACAGAGAAAGAGAGAGAAAAGGGAAAAAGAAAGTATAAAAA
Source organism: Tinamus guttatus (assembly GCF_059628265.1). NCBI lineage: Eukaryota > Metazoa > Chordata > Aves > Tinamiformes > Tinamidae > Tinamus > Tinamus guttatus. The sequence goes on from NW_028289324.1 coordinate 148,133, forward strand.
TAAAAAAAGAAAAAGACAAGGAAAAAGAAAAAGAAAAAAATGAGAGAAAAGAGAAAAAAAGAAATATAAAGAAAAAGAAAAAAGACAAAGATAAGGAAAAAGATAAGGAAAAAGAAAAGGAAAAGAAGAAGGAAAAGGAAACGAAAAATATATGAAGAAAAAAGAAGAACAGGGAGAACAGTAAGAAAAAAAAGAATAAAAAAGGAAAACGAAAAGAAAAAGAGAAAAAAATGGAATAAGTAAAAAGGAAAAGAAAAAGAAGAATAAGAAAAAGAAAAAAGATGGAAAAGGCATTGTGGCATCCCCAGGGCCACATGTGAGGGGAAGTCCTAGAAGGACCTTTTCCTGGACCTCACTTGCCCCTAGGGTCTGGAATCTTAGTGACACAAAAATGCATCTTCGGTGCGGATGATTTTAGCACCTGAGATCACTTGGAAACAACATGCAACATTTAAGCAATGATACAGGAATATATATTTAAACAACAACGATAAAAATAACAAATTAATAAACAATAACAAGAAGAAAATTACAACAATATAATCAAAAATAACAACAATAATATCGACAACAACATTAACAACAACAAATGCTATTATAAGCGTCTATAGAGAAAAATCCACAAAGCGGGTTATCGCTGGCATCCATGGGCCCAGCACTTCCTGGGAGCAGCCTGGGTGAAGGGGAGCTTGGTCTGCAAGGGAAAAGGAGGCATCAGCAGGGCCGAGGAGCGGCTCGGGGGCTCCCGTGGAGCAGAGGCTCTTTGGCGGCTGCGCGGGCTCTTTGGCAGCAGCGCTGCCATCATTGGTGCCCTGGCAGAGGCTTGGCGTGGCCAGCGCAGCCCAGAGGCCGGCAGAGGGGCTGAGGCAGCAGGTGCCCAGGCCTTGGGCGCTCCTGCGCCCTGTGCAGCTCTGCCCCGGCGCCGCGGCCCGCCAGAGCGCCCGCACACCTGGGCCAGGCTCCCGCGCGGCTGCTCCCCAAAGGCAGCGCGGAGCAGCGCCAAGGGGCCGGGCACAGCCCCAGCTCTGCCCGTGCAGCCGGCAGCAGGGACCATACCTGGGGGCTGCAGCCGGAGCTCTCCCAATCCATCGGCTCCTCCTGGCTGCAGCTGACCAGGCCACTGCTCCCCATCATCTAGAAGTGAGCAGCAGACCTTGGTGGGGACGGTGCTTGGGGAAGAAAAAGGAAAAGGGCATCCAGTGGCTGCAAGGACTGTACCTGGCTGCTGCCGTAATCGAGCCACTCCATCGGCTCCGACCCATTCCCTGCCAGCCCCCCATCCATATGTGGAGCCTGTAAGAGAGAAGGAAGAATTTGCAGGACAGGTCACAGAGCTGGGTGGCTCTGGCCCCACGGTTCCTCTTGCAGCGGGAAGCAGGAAAGAGGGAAGGGACTGGGCTGAGCCCCATTTTTCCCTGTTCAGCTGGAAGAAGGGGCAATACCTGGAGACTACAGGTCGAGCTCTCCCAATCCATGGGTTCTTCGTCGTTGCAGCCGACAAGATTGCCGGTGCTCGGATTCTGGAAGAGAGCAGGAGAGCTTGTGGGGACGGTCACGGTGGCAGATCTGGCTCTGTGCGCAGGGTCTCATGTCCCCTGCGTGCGCAGGGCAGGCGGTGCAAAGAGCCAGGGCGCCAGGCTCAGGCAGCAGCCCCCGAGGCCTTGGCCGCTCCTGGCCCTGGCGCAGCTCTGCCCCAGCACCCAGGCCTGCCAGAGCTCCCTGCCACCTCTGCCACCAGCCCTGCGGCTGCTCTCGCAGAGCCAAGCGCCAGCCGTCCCCGCACAGCCTCTGCCTGCACGCACAGTACCTGCACAGAGCTTTCCCACTCCATTTCCTCAACTTCACATTTGTCCATTTTGTTCACTCTCCCAAGTCTGCAACGGAATGGAATTGTTTACATTTGCAGCCATGAGCACCAAGTGTCGCGCGGTGGCTTTGGGGCCTCCCCCGGAAGGCAGCGCCCAGGCTGCCTTGCAGCCCCGCAGCTCCCCTGCATCTTGTGGGCACCACGGGTGGCCCCTGGTGCTGCACGGCCCTGCTGCTCACCTGGCCTTGCTGCTGCGTGGCCAGCACTGGGGCCACTGTGAGGCGCAGCCCTGGGAAGCATCCGTGTTCCCGTGGCGATAACTGCCCCTCTGGGATGTTCCACTGCTCCGTGGTGGAGGAGGACAGCGGCAGGGGCCAGGGGGGCCGCCGTGAGGAAGGGTCTGCATGTGCTGGACTCCCCCTGGCACTGCTGAGCCTGGCAGCAGAGAGCAGTGCGTGGCCTTGGGCTTGCTGGGTGCCAAGGAGGGCTCCTCACGCAGCCCCATGGTGCTGCTGGTGGCTGCCTGCCCAGAGGTCGGGCTCCACTTGGGGCTCTGCTTACACCCCTGCAAACAGCTTTGAATGCCTTCATCTTTCTTCCCTGCTCCACTCCTGCCCTTACAGCCCTATTTCCTAAAGAAGGTTTTGTTTTCCATGGTCGAGACGTGTTCCTTGGTAGTGCAATGAGCACGAAGGGCAGTTGTGCCCTGGGGCCAGGTGTGCATGTCCTCAGCAGAGGCCTTGTGAGTTGGTGGTGTCCTGGGAGCCCCTGGTGCTGCTGGGCTCCTTCTCTTGTCCTGCCGCGCACCTTGCAGGCGCCATGTGCTGTGGCTGAGAGCAGCCTTGGTGCGGCTCCTGCACTGCTGCCCCTGCCACGGCTTCCTATGGCTGCAGAGGGCAGAGCAGGCACAAATGTGCCCTCAGCAGCAGCAGGGAGCTGCAGCTGCTGCAGCTCTGCCCAGCACAGGGCTACAATGCTCACTTGCTAACGGAGATAAATTCCTTACACTCAGGTCTGAACGGTAAAGCCAGGAGCAGGTGGAGCAGGAGATCCTCCTCACGCAGGGGAAAACCCTCCAAAAGCAAGCAGCGCAATCCCTGCCACCAAAATGCTGGAGCCCAGAGGAGCATCTTGCTGCTGGCCAAGCTTGCTTGCTGGCATGCTGAAAGGGGCTCCCGCTGGACAGAGTAACCTCCTTCCTGGTCCCCAGATCTTGGCATCTCCCATGCCGACAGAAATGTTCTTCGCATCTCTGACATCACAAGCTCAGAAACAAGAACCCTGCTTATCCAGTGTCACCTTTTTCTAGCTAAAGACCAAACTTCGTAAATATATTTTAAGTGACTGACTTTCCTAAGTATGGAAATCTGTGCTGTGCTTGCTGAAGCCAAGGCACCCTCTCCTTTGACTCTTTTGGTGCTGGGAATGCGATTGCAGGCTGAGTGTTTGGGTCCAGTTTTATCTGGGGCGATGGGTCAGGGATTATAGACCAGAGGGGATTTACCCTCCTCTCCCTCTGCCTCCCCCTTCCCCAAACACAGTCTCAGAATATGGAATTGGGATCGTGTCAAACCCTGGTTGCTTTGGTCCAACAGCAATTCAGCAGCACACAAAGAGTTAATTTATGGCATGAGAGTTTGGCCATGTGTGAAGAGGCCACTTGGCTTTTAGCAGAGGATCTCTAAGCCGTGCGCCTGTTCCTGTGCTGCTCACGGCGGCATCGGGGAGGCCGGTGCGCAGGACAGGAGCTGCTCCCTGGGGCAGTGCAGCCCCGCGGCGCACGTGGACGTCCATGGGAAGCCGTTGCTGTCCTTGGACAGCACAGGGATGTGCTGCCCTCACCAAACAGAGTCCCCACAAGGGGCCGCAGCATCCGCTCCCCACAGCCTCTGCAAGGGGCAGTGTGGGGCTGCTGGAGCAGCGCAGCAAGGTGTGCGGCCAAACGCACCCGTCTGCCAGCCAAGGCAGGCGCCCTCGCGCAGCGCCTCTCTGCAGGAGCACCGGGGCATGGCCTGGTACCAACTGCCGCCACCATGGCCAGGCCAAGCCCGGGATGCAGCTGCCACTCCTTCCTTCCCACCCATTTCAATTGCAGGGTTTTGGTGACATTCCAGAAAAAAAGTACTTTTTTGAGGAAATTGGGCTATAAGGGCAGGAGTGGAGCAGGAAAGAAAGATCAAGACACTCAAGGCTGCGTGCAGGGGTGTAAGCAGAGCCCCAATTGGAGTCCGGCCTCTGGGCAGGCAGCCGCCAGCAGCACCATGGGGCTGCATGAGGAGCCCTCCTTGGCACCCAGCAAGCCCAAGGCCACGCACTGCTCTCTGCTGCCAGGCTCAGCAGTGCCAGGTGGAGTCCAGCACATGCAGACCCTTCCTCACGGCGGCCCCCCTGGCCCCTGCCGCTGCCCTCCTCCCCCCACGGAGCACTGGAACATCCCAGAGGGGCAGTTATCGCCACGGGAACACGGAAGCTTCCCAGGGCTGCGCCTCACAGTGGCCCCAGTGCTGGCCACGCAGCAGCAAGGCCAGGTGAGCAGCAGGGCCGCACAGCACCAGGGGCCACCTGTGGTGCCCACAAGATGCAGGGGAGCTGCGGGGCTGCAGGGCAGCCTGCGCGATGCCTCCCAGGGGAGGCTCCAAAGCCACCGCGCGACACGGTGCTCATGGCTGCAAATGTAAACATTTCCATTCCATTGCAGAGTCAGTAGAGTGAAAAAAATGGAAAAAGATGAAGTTGAAGAGATTGAGTGGGAGAGCTCAGTGCAGGTACTGTGCGTGCAGGCAGAGGCTGCGTGGGGACGGCTGGCGTTTGGCTCTGCGAGAGCAGCCGCAGGGCTGGTGGCAGAGGTGGCAGGGAGCTCTGGCAGGCCTGGGTGCTGGGGCAGAGCTGCGCCAGGGCCAGGAGCGGCCAAGGCCTCGGGGGCTGCTGCCTGAGCCTGGCACCCTGGCTCTGTGCACCGCCTGCCCCGCGCACGCAGGGGACACGAGGCCCCCTGCACAGAACCAGTGCTGCCACCATGACGTCCCCACAAGCTCTCCTGCTCTCTTCCAGCCTCCTGACCCCTGGAGCCTGGATGGATGCAGTGTCGAGGAGCCCCTGGAATGGGAGAGTTCGACCTGCAGCCTCCAGGTATTGCCTTTGCTACCCGAGGAGACCTGGCGCAGGTTCTTGCCCATTCCTGCTTTCCCGTTTCCCGCTGCATGAAGACAGACCCTGGGGCCAGACCTTACTTTGCTCTGGCACCTGTTCTGCAAACTCTTCCTTCTCTCTCGCAGGCTCTGCACACAGCTGGGGGTCCTGCACTGAATGAAGCAGAGCCCATGGAGTGGCTCAGTTCTGGCAGCAGCCAGGTACAGTCCTTGCAGCCACTGGACCCCCTTGTCCTTCCCCTTTCGCACGCACCGTCCCCACCAAGGTCTCTTGCTCTCTTCCAGACCATGGGGAGCAACAGCCTGGTCGGCTGCAGCCAGGAGGAGCCCATGGACTGGGAGAGCTCCAGCTGCAGCCCCCAGGTATGGTCCCTGCTGCCGGCTGCACGGGCAGAGCTGGGGCTGTGCCCGGCCCCTTGGCGCTGCTCCGCGCTGCCTTTGGGGAGCAGCCGCGCGGGAGCCTGGCCCAGGTGTGCGGGCGCTCTGGCGGGCCGCGGCGCCGGGGCAGAGCTGCACAGGGCGCAGGAGCGCCCAAGGCCTGGGCACCTGCTGCCTCAGCCCCTCTGCCGGCCTCTGGGCTGCGCTGGCCACGCCAAGCCTCTGCCAGGGCACCAATGACGGCAGCGCTGCTGCCAAAGAGCCCGCGCAGCCGCCAAAGAGCCTCTGCTCCACGGGAGCCCCCGAGCCGCTCCTCGGCCCTGCTGATGCCTCCTTTTCCCTTGCAGACCAAGCTCCCCTTCACTCTGGCTGCTGCCAGGAAGCGCTGGGCATGAGGACTCCGGCCCTGGACTCTTTTGTGGATTTTTTTCTCTGTAGTGTCACAGTAGTTCTTAGTTGTTGATATTGTTTATATTATTTTTGATATTGTTGTTACTGTTGTTGTTGTCGTTATTGTTGTTGTTATTGTTGTTCTTTTTTGTTGTTGTTTAAATATATATTCCTGTATCATTGTTCATATGTTGCTTTTTTTTTTTCCAAGCAAACTCAGGCACAAAAGGCATCCCCACTGCACGTGTCTGTGTGGAGCCCTGTGTGCACCAGGGGCACGGGAGCAACAGCAAAAAATTCCTTCCGGCACTTCCATTCACACGTGGCCCTGGGGATGCCCAAAGGGGAAGGAGCCCCAGCCCCTCCGCACGGCAGCTCTCAACTCTCCGGGTGCCGCACACAATGTGTCCCCACAGTGCCCAAGCCACAGGCAAAGGGAAGCTGTCGCGCCCCAGGGACACGGGGCCTGGAGATGCAGGGCCGAACTCCACGAGCCCCTGGGGGACACAGGGCCCTGCAGGGCTGGACCCGCTCAGGGACCGCGTCACGGGGGCAGTGTCCCCGGAGGCAGCTGGTGCAGCAATGGGCTGCTGCCAGGAAGGGCCCCGTGCTGGGGACTACGATGGAGGCTGCTCTGTCCCTCTGCCATCTGCAGGGCCATCTGCCACCTGCTCATGGTGACAACTCGCTGCTACAGGAGAAGAGGCCTTATGGCCTGACAAAACCCCATCGCTGCCCTTCTAACATCACTGCCGCCTTGGATGCCCACGGAGCCCTCCCGAGTCACACAGTCACACAGGGGTTGACGTTGGAAGGGACCTCTCGAGATCATCACTCCAACCCCCTCCTGCACAAGCAGGGACTCCTACAGTGCGTTGCACAGGATCACACCCAGGAGGCTTTGGAAGAGCTCCAAAGAAGGAGCCTGCACAACCTCGCTGGACACTCGCTTCCAGTGCTCCGTCACCCTAACTGTCAAAAAGCTCTTCCTCATATGCACATCCAAAGTGTGTTGCAATTTGTACTCTTTAGCCCTTGGGCTATTGCTGGGTGCCACTGAGAACGAGCTTGGCCCTGTCCTTTTTACATCCTCCCCTCAGCTGATTGTACCTGTTGATACGTTCCCCTCTCACTCTTGTCTTTTCCAGGATAAACAGGCCCAGCTTGTTTACTCTTTCCTCATAAGATAGACGCTCCAGTTCCTTCATCATCTTTGTGGCACTAAGCTGGTCACACTCTGCAAGTTCCACGTCCCTCTTGTCCTGGGCAGCCCACAATATTTCTGCACACAAGAGCCCAGGTGTGGCCTGAGCAGAGCTGAGGAGAGGGGCACGATCAGCCCCCTCCACCTGCTGCCAACACTCCTCCTCATGTAGGCCAGCATCCCTCTGGCCATCCTTGACACAAGGGCACATTGCTGCCTCGTGCTTGACCTGTTGTCAAGCAGACCTCCCAAACTCCCCTCCACAGAGCTGCTTAAGAGAGATTGCTTGAGAAGTCATTTCTGGAGCCAGGATTTCACCAAAGCACATGTAGAGATGGTAGTCCTTCATTCATGCTGCCCTTCATTCATGTTGCTGCATGCTTCATTCATGCACTCAGGAAGCTGCATGCTTCATTCACACAGTTCTTTTTGTTCATGCTGCACATGTGCACCGGTAAGGGGGATTTATATGTAAATGACTGACAGAACAAAGCCTTCACTCTCTATGAGGAGGGCAGCCTCACAACGCTTGCTTGCTCTGCTTCATTCCCTCCCAACCATTACACCACACTTCTCGCACCTTGCTACCAGCATGGTCACCCTGCTCAAACACCTCCCACAAAAGACAGGCCTCACAGCTAAAATCACTAGCCACTGCATGCTTAGCGAAGCCTCCAAACATTGCCCCTGCTTCCTTTCATCCCTTCCCAGCACGGGCACCACAGCTACATCTCCCTTTGCAGCATTTCCCTACTAAAAAGCTGTCCCCAACACCCACACATTCCACATAAAATCTCTGTCAACAATACACTTTTCTCTTCAGGCCTAGAGTAATCCACCTGCCCTACTCAAATACCTCCCTCCAACAATACATATAGAATGGGCAAGCAAAAAGGCACACACAGACACTGATGCAGCAAGAACATATGCTGGAGTTTGCATGCACTTTTCAAGGACTGCTCAAATAAGGATCTGGAAAGTCTTGCAGAGGCACCCACTGGCAGTGCACAATGCCACTCACTCATGCTGCAGGGAGCAGAGAATCTTACGCAACTTGTCTGCAGATTCTGGAAGGATCACCTTATGAGGATGACCATATCATGGGCGTGTCTTCTTCCACCTAATTGTATAAATGACAGGGCCTAGCACTGATAAGCGGAGCAGGGATCGGGAATGACACCTGACCAACACTTATGGCTGGACCGTGAGAATCCCTCCCTTACCCTTAACCCGGCACCCTGCACTAAAGGAAACTGCTTGCAAGGATGAGAATCCTCTGAACATTCAGGAAGAAATGTCCTAGCATTTACCACGTACAAGTAGTGCTTCCCTCATGTATGATGCTAGCAATTCTGTGTACAAGATTTGGGAAGGCCTCAGGGCATCCTGAAAATGTGTCAAATTAGATTCTTATACCAAGGACAATTAAAAATCAACCTGCTATTAATCCCTAAGTGTAGGGCCTTCCTTCACCTGACCTGCACACGTGTCCCACAGGATGCCCAAAGGGGAAGAAGCCCCAGCCCCACCGCGGGGCAGCTCTCAACTCTCCGGGTGCCGCACACAACGTGTCCCCGCAGGGCCCAAGCCACAGGCAAAGGGAAGCTGTCGCACCCCAGGGACACGGGGCCTGGAAATACAGGGCTAAACTCCATGAGTCCCTGGGGGACACAGGGCCCTGCAGGGCTGGGACACGCTCAGGGACCACGTCACGGGGGGCAGTGTCCCTGGAGGCAGCTGGTGCAGAAAGGGGCTGCTGCCAGGAAGGGCCCCGTGCTGGGGACCACGATGGAGGCTGCTCTGTCCCTCAGCCCCTTGGGGAACAGGGACTATGGCAGGTCCTAGTGCTCTTGTGATTTCCAGATCATCACTGTAGGCACCATCGGCTTCTCCAGCACAGCAGAAGACCTTTTGCTGAAGCTGTTCGATGTCCTGATTTCCAGGAGACACAGAGTTTGCTCAGGTTAAGTGCTTGGTAGGATTCCGTTGTTTCCTTTCCCCCCTGATGCAGTTAGAGGAGTAGTGAGGACACCTGCAGAACATCTCTCAAGGAGTCAGTGACAAGCAGAGTACATGGTGGCAAGTGTGGCATGTGAATCCACCCACTGAGGCAGGTTCCATCTGGGACATGCAGGCATTTCCTGTTCTGTCAGGAATATCAAGCTGCTTCTTGGGAAGTATCTCCTCAAGCGCTGCACAGCGGACATAAGGAGACAGTTTGAGTCAATTTGAGAGCTCCTCAGGAGACAGTGTGGGGCATCCTGCCTTGGCCTCCTAAAGAAAAGTCAAAACACTTCAGGGTTTCTTGGTCAGTGTAAGGAAAAAAAAATCAGTAAATAAAAATAAAAAAAATGTAGAACTTGTCATGTTACAGAGAATTCCTAGGAAATAATATTTGCATTTTCATGGACTATAAGGAGTTTTCTAAGGGGTAGAGCATACATCATAGACAGACGTGGCCAGGAAAAATAAGTAAATAAATAAATAAAAGAACAAAACATTTGCAAACGCCAAGGTCATAAGATAGATTGCAATAACCATCTTACACTGGACAAATACCAACGCAGGAGCTCGGGTATCAGTTTCACTCTGAAACACTGAAGTTCCACATTGCCTGCATGAAGGATATATTCTAGCTTTAAACATTCCAGGATGGCTCAGATTGGAAAGGGCCTTCAGAGACCTTGTTCATCCTCACACTTTGACAGGGCTACCTCCAGCAGGCGGCCCAAGACCCTGCCCAGACACCTGTTCAGTATTGCCAGGGCTGGAAACTCCACTGCCATCCTCTGCAGCCTGTTCCTATGCTCAGACACCTTCCTTATTTTCAGAAAAACCTTCCTGTGTTTAAATTTGTGCCCGTTACCTTTCATCATTGTCACTGAGCATCACTGAAAAAAATCTGGACCTGTCCTTATCACAGCCTCCCTTTGGATACTTAAGCACGTTGATAAAACTCTCCTCCGTCCTCTCTTCTCCAGGCTATGCAGCCCCAGCTCGCTCAGCTACACCTCATATGAGAGAGGCTCCAGTCCCCTAATCGTCTAAGGGGCCCTTAGCTGGACTTACTCCAATAACACCATGTCTCTTCTAGACTGGATCACCCTCCTTCAAACTGCTGCAAGATGCTTTTGTCCAAGAATCAATGCATAAGTTTCACACATAACTCATCATTTCTTAACTGCAAGCAGCTGTAGTTTGGTGAATATCCTAAACACCTCCACCTGCTTCTCAAGAGGGGGGAGCTGCAGTTCAAGGCATCACCTGGCCGGTCCCAGCCCTGCGTTGGGCGCCAGGAATGGGTTAGAGTGACAGCAGCTCCTGGCACTCCTGGCCTGCTTAAGTCGTAGTGTTTTGGTTAGAAATGCTGCTATGGTGGTTAATAACCTGGCTCTTTTAAGCTCAAGGAATGAGGAACTTTGCAAAGAGATTGTTAAGCTCCACAAAAAACATTTACACCAGGTTTGTTTTCCACTGAAATATCACCAAAACCCTGCAATTGAAATGGGTGGCAAGGAAGGAGTGGCAGCTGCATGCTGGGCTTGGCCTGGCCATGGTGGCGGCAGTTGGTACCAGGCCATGCCCCGGTGCTCCTGCAGAGAGGCGCTGCGCGAGGGCGCCTGCCTTGGCTGGCAGACGGGTGCGTTTGGCCGCACACCTTGCTGCGCTGCTCCAGCAGCCCCACACTGCCCCTTGCAGAGGCTGTGGGGAGCAGGTGCTGCGGCCCCCTGTGGGGACTCTGTTTGTTGAGGGCAGCGTGTCCCTGTGCTGTCCAAGGACAGCAACGGCTTCCCATGGACGTCCACGTGGACAGGGACACAGGGCTTCTCATCCATGGCTTCAATAGAGATGGGGCTCCTTGGAGCGGAGGCCCTGGAGGCCACAGCGCTTGCACAAGAGGCCGGCACGGCGGCTCGCGGAGCGCACCGCAAGCACACGGGCTGCTGGCAGGAGGGCGCTGGGCTGGGGCTGAGGTGTGCGGGGGAAGAGGGGCTACGTGTCCTGGTACCTGCCCGTGCTGCACTTGATCCCCTAACCTAGAGCTAAGCACTCAGCTCTTGGGAGTTTGTTCACTTGCTGGGAAGTTCAACCAAACCTGCTTTCCACCCCTGTATTTGGCTGTTTCCCAAGCTGCTTCCAAAGGGGAGAAAAGATCCCCCCTGCTCTGCACAGGTGCCCAGGATGCAGTGTCCCTGTCCCCTGCGCCGCGGGGCTGCACTGCCTCAGGGAGCAGCTCCTGTCCTGCGCACCGGCCTCCCTGATGCCGCCGTGAGCAGCACAGGAACAGGCGCACGGCTTAGAGATCCTCCGCTAAAAGCCAAGTGGCCTCTCAACACATGGCCAAACTCTCACGCCATAAAATAACTCCTCAGGTGCCGCTGAATTGCTGCTGGAGCCAAAGCAACCAGGGTTTGACACAACCCAATTCCATATTCTGAGACTGTGTTTGGGGAATGGGGAGCCAGAGGGAGAGGAGGGTAAATCCCCTTTCTCTATAATCCCTGACCCATCGCCCCGGATAAAACTGGAGCCAAACACTCAGCCTCCAATTGCACTCCCAGCACCAAGAGAGTCAAGGGAGAGGGTGCCTTGGCTTCAGCAAACACAGCACAGCTTTTCCACACTTGGGAAAGTCAGTAATTTTAAAATATTTTTACCAAGTTTGGTTTTTACTTAGAAAAAGGTGACACTGGATAAGCAGGGCTGTTGTTTCTGAGCTTGAGATGTCAGAGATGTGAAGAGAATTTCTGTTGGCATGAGAGATGCCAAGATACGGGGACCAGAATGGAGGTTGCTCTGTCCAGCAGCAACACGCAGCAGCATGCCAGCAAGCAAGCTTGGTGAGCAGCAAGATGCTCCTCTGGGCTCCAGCACTTTGGTGGCAGGGATTGCGCTGCTTGCTTTTGGAGGGTTTTCCCCTGCGTGAGGGGGATCTCCTGCTCCATCTACACTTGGTTTTCCAGTCCTTACCCAAAGGGTGAGAATTCACCTCCGTTAGCAAGTGAGCATTGTAGCTCAGTGCTGGGCAGAGCTGCAGCAGCAGGGATCTGCTGCTGCTGCTGAGGGCACATTTGTGCCTGCTCTGCCCTCTGCATCCCTAGGAAGCCGTGGCAGGGGCAGCAGTGCAGGAGCTGCACCAAGGCTGCTCTCAGCCACAGCACATGGCGCTTGCAAGGTGCACGGCAGGACAAGAGAAGGAGCCCAGCAGCACCAGGGGCTCCCAGGTCACGACCAACTCACAAGGGCTCTGTTGAGGACATGCACGCTCGGCCCTGGGCACAACTGCCCTTCGCACTCATTGCACTGCCAAGGAACATGTCTAGACCATGGAAAAGAAAGCTGTCTCGAGTCCATCAGGCTGTAAGGGCAGAAGTGGAGCAGGTAAGAAAGATCAAGGCATTCAAGGCTGCTTGCAGGGGTGTAAGCAGAGCCCCAAGTGGAGTCCGGCCTCTGGGCAGGCAGCCACCAGCAGCACCATGGGGCTGCGTGAGGAGCCCTCCTTGGCACCCAGCAAGCCCAAGGCCACGCACTGCTCTCTGCCGCCAGGCTCAGCAGTGCCAGGGGGAGTCCAGCACACGCAGACCCTTCCTCACGGCGGCCCCCCTGGCCCCTGCCGCTGTCCTCCTCCCCCCACGGAGCAGTGGAACATCCCAGAGGGGCAGTTATCGCCACGGGAACACAGAAGCTTCCCAGGGCTGCGCCTCACAGTGGCCCCAGTGCTGGCCATGCAGCAGCAAGGCCAGGTGAGCAGCAGGGCCGCGCAGCACCAGGGGCCACCCGTGGTGCCCACAAGATGCAGGGGGGCTGCGGGGCTCCAGGGCAGCCTGGGCGCTGCCTTCCGGGGGAGGACAGAAAGCCACGGCGCGACACTTGGTGCTTATGGCTGCAAATGTAAACAATTGCATTCCGTTGCAGACTCAGGAGAGTGAAAGAAAATGGCTAACACTGAAGTTGAGGACATGGAGTGGGAGAGCTCAGTGCAGGTACTGTGCGTGCAGGCAGAGGCTGCGCGGGGACGGCTGGTGCTTGGCTCTGCGAGAGCAGCCGCAGGGCTGGTGGCAGAGGTGGCAGGGAGCTCTGGCAGGCCTGGGTGCTGGGGCAGAGCTGCACCAGGGCCAGGAGCGGCCAAGGCCTCGGGGGCTGCTGCCTGAGCCTGGCGCCCTGGCTCTTTGCACCACCTGCCCCGCACACGCAGGGTACACGAGGTCCCACGCACAGAGCCAGCGCTGCCACCATGACCGTCCCCACAAGCTCTCCTTCTCTCTTCCAGACTGCAAGCACACAAGAACTGGCTGGCTGCAAGGATGAGGAGCCTATGGAGTGGGAATACTCCAGCTCTGCCCTTCAGGTATTGAACCCTGCAGCCGGCTGCAACGGAAGATTTGGGGTTGAGCCTGGACTCTTCCTACTTACCTGCTTCTCACTGCATAAGGAGAGATCCTGGGTCCAGACACTTCCAGCTCTCGGTCCTGCCCTGCAAACGCCTCCTTCTCTCTTGCAGGCGCCTCATATGGACAGAGGGCCAGCAGGGAATGATCCTGAGCCCATGGAGTGGCTCAGCTATGGCAGCAGCCAGGTACAGCCCCTGCAGCCACTGGATGCCCTATCCTTCCCCTTCCCCATGCAACATCGCCACCAAGGTCTCTTGCTCTCTTCCAGATGATGGGGAGCAGTGGCCTGGTTGGCTGCAGCACAGAGGAGCCCATGGACTGGGAGAGCTCCGGCTGCAGCCCCCAGGTATGGTCCCTGCTGCCGGCTGCACGGGCAGAGCTGGGGCTGTGCCCGGCCCCTTGGCGCTGCTCCGCGCTGCCTTTGGGGAGCAGCCGCGCGGGAGCCTGGCCCAGGTGTGCGGGCGCTCTGGCGGGCCGCGGCGCCGGGGCAGAGCTGCACAGGGCGCAGGAGCGCCCAAGGCCTGGGCACCTGCTGCCTCAGCCCCTCTGCCGGCCTCTGGGCTGCGCTGGCCACGCCAAGCCTCTGCCAGGGCACCAATGACGGCAGCGCTGCTGCCAAAGAGCCCGCGCAGCCGCCAAAGAGCCTCTGCTCCACGGGAGCCCCCGAGCCGCTCCTCGGCCCTGCTGATGCCTCCTTTTCCCTTGCAGGCCAAGCTCCCCTTCACTCTGGCTGCTGCAAGGGAGTGCTAAGGAAGATGGAAGTAGTCCATAACCTCTTTTTTATTCAGATTTTTCTTCATATAGCTTCATAATACAATTTGTTCTTGTTTATACTGTTAATATTCTTTTTAATATTATAGTTGTTAATGTAATTCTTGTTCCTGTTGTTGTTCTTTTTGTTGTTGTTGTTTAAATATATATTCCTCTATCATTGTGCACATGTTGCATGTTGTTTCCAATCAAGCTCAGGCACAAAAATTCCCACTGCAGGTGTGTGTGTGAAGCCCCAGTATTTCACACACCAGGGGCAGGGGAGCAACAGCAAAAAGGTCCCTCTGGGACTTCCATTCACACATGGCCCTGGAGATGCCCAAAGGGGAAGGAGCCCCAGCCCCACCGCAGGGCAGCTCTCAACTCTCCGGGTGCCGCACACAACGCACACCAGTAAGTAGCTCAGGCCATGACCCTTATGTTGGCTGCTAACCCAGTTGCTGTTGCTCTTTTCAGTTAATAAATAAATAAAAATTACTTGTAGCTAATTGGCTCATCCATTTCTTGTTGCTGTCCTTTCTGTTTACTGACTTTTTGTATCACTATAACATGGATTTAAAATTTGCTTCTTTGATAACTGCCTGGTGCAGATAGTTAGGGTACCGGCGGCCGGAAGATATCGCGCTGTACGGAAAGATAGGGCCCCTAATAGCCAATAGCGTTTAGTTCATGAAGTAAGCAGACGGATGTGACGTTGTAAACCTTAGCTATATAACACCTTGTTACCCATCAATAAACGCCATTTGCCATCCACCACACTGGTGTCAGCGAGCTGATGGCCCGAGCAGCCTGGGGGTGGTCGCCGTGCCGTTCCTGAACCAGGTCGCCACGCCGCTTTGAACGGCAACAAGTGGTGCCGAAACCCGGGAATCATCGCCTGGACGGGTGAATGGCGGCCGGAGCGGCTGGACCAGCCCAGCGGGGAGGACGCTCCCGGACCATCAAGGAGGATGGAAGCCCTTGTGAAGGTCGTATCGCAATTACATAAGCATTGGGGGATTGATTGTAAGCCAAAAGATTTTACTCTCGCTGTTGCCAGGCTTTTAAAAATTAAGGTTATAGACCAGCCGGTGGATATTCTGAAGTCCCTGAAGTGTGGGACAAATGTACTAAGGTGTTAGCCGAGGAGACGATGTCTTCGGGTTGTGGGAAAAACCTTAAGGCTTGGGGAAAAGTTGTACAGGTGTTGCAGAAAGCTATAAAAGAGCAGGAGACCTGGGTGGCGGTAAGGGACGGTTTGTTGGCCACCCCGAAAATGGGAGTCGGGGCAACCGCACAGACTTTGCACCCCCCAGATGATGGTGATTCTGCTGAGCCTAAAGACCTGCAAGAGGGCGATAGATCCCCTCAATCCCTGAACCCTGTCCCGCTTACAGAGGAGCAAAAACAGCCGAAATCTGTTTGGGGCGAGCTTGCCGAGGAAGCTAGGAACATTGAAAGGAAGTCAGAGCTTGGGGACGTCTGGGCCAGGACACCACCCTATGCCCCCCAAAATGGCGCTGAGCCACAAGGAGAAGGGCGGGGCGAGGATGCTCCTGGCGGGAACAGACGGGAACCGTTAGATAAACAAGAGGGGGAGGACAACAAGGAGGAGAAAGGTGGTTCGGGTGACCGGCCAGGTGAGGGAGGCCCGAGTGAGGCGCTGAGAACCGATCAGAGCGGCCATTTCACAAAACGCCTCTGTGAGTAGGAGGCGGGGCGAGCCAAGGAGGGGGGAACAGCCCGCCCGCAACGGAAGTAGGCGGGACGGAAGTAGGCGGGGCCGGAGCCCAACGAGAAAGTACCGGAGCCCGGAAGTGACCAGTCAGTCGAGTTCCGACTGCGGATCAGACACTAGTGAGGACGAGTGGGTCACAACTGATTCAAACTTAAGGGAGGAGGAAATGAAGGTAAACAGAGCTAAGAGCCAAAATATTCCCATCCGAATTAAAGAAAAACCGTGAAGGGGAGAAACCCCTCTCACGGACTGGAGGGAAATAAAGATCGCATGTGCCGACTGGGCCCCATCGGCCGCGCTAGCGTTCCCGGTCCGGGTGACGGAGGGGGGACAGAGGGTCCACTCGACGATAAAATCTAAGGGCGTACAAGCGATTGTTAAAGCAATTGCAGATAAAGGGACTAATTCTGCCATGGTCTCGACCCTCATAGATGGTATCTTCGGGGGGGACGATCTGCTCCTGTTCGATATAAAACAAACTTGTAGGCAGAACTTTGGTGGAGCAGGGATGATCGTTTTGAAACAAGAATGGGAAGACAACTGTACAAAGTGTTTAGCCCAAGTAACTGGGGCAGATCATCCATTACACGGCTCCAGCCTGCAGCGGTTAATGGGTGCAGATCCAACAATGATCACCCCCCAGGCACAGGCCCATGGCCTGCGGGCCCATGAAGTTATGACAACTACTCGTGCGGCCAGAGAAGCCATTCGCACAGCCTGTAGAGTTGTTGCCAGACCATCGCCATGGTCCACAATAAAGCAAAGTGAAAGTGAGAGCTTTACACAATTTGTAGATCGTCTCCAGGCAGCGGTCGACTCTTCGTCCCTGCCCACGGAGGCAAAAGGCCGGGTCGTAGCGGAATGTTTACGCCAGCAATGCAATTCGGCAACCAAAGAAATCCTGCGATCATTGCCGGCAGGGTCAAGTATCGCAGACATGATTAAGCATGTTGCAAAGGAAGAGCATCTGACCCCAATTCAGGTGGCTGTTCACACCGCAATAGCCAACGTAATGGCAGGTTCTAAATGTGGCCAGGCCGGCCACGTTGCAGTAAACTGCCCTTGGCTGGGGGACTCGCTGGCAGCGCTCCCCCCATGCCAAGATCGACCCAAAGGTCACTGTCAGGAAAGATGGCAGAGTCAAGTGGTGCCCGCTTAAGTCTGTTAAACCAGACCTTCAAAATAAAACTAATGAAAATTGTGAGTTTCTGTTCACAGGACCGGATCATCGGACGCCCCGGTGACAGGCGTCCCGCCCGAGCCTGTGAGTTCCACGCCGACAAAATCCAGAAAACAACAAAACAGCCTCCGCAAGAGGGGGCCACGATGCCTTTGCGTGATCTTAATTTTGGAGCTTGTCACTATAGGACAAGTAGAGTCACATCAGCCCTTTAAATGGGTACTTGAACAGATCGAACAATCTCGAGTAATTAGTACAAAAATAACTACAGGGTCACCAATTTTCATTGCCACGCTTTGCCAACCAGCACCATTGAACCCTGTTCCAAAAGCAGCTGGTACGAAAATTTGTTCACTGGTTCACCGTGATTAACCATCCTGATATCCACCTTGATAGGGCCAATCACAATGATCATGATGACACTGATCTTTGGACCCTGTATATTGAATAAGCTCATGCCGTTTGTCAAGAGTGAGCTAGAAAAGGTTAACATCATGTTAATAGAACACCGACAACTGCTTTAAGAATATATCCACTCAGTATTATCCCCACGTTATCCCAAGGTACACCCTATTCCTACACCCCGGTATTACCTGTCATCCCCTACCTTCTACCTGCCTTCTTCTTTGTGCCTTATGTTTTTATGTCAAGTTTATGATATATAATTTTAAGATTGTTATAAACTATAAGAATAGAATAAGATAGTAATAAGAATAAGATAATAAGAATAAGTAATTAGAATAAGATAAGAATAAGTAAGAATAAGATAGTTGTATTTTAGCTAGTTTTGTTATGCATAGGGAGGGGGGAAATGTTGCAGATAGTTAGGGTCTGGCGGCCGGAAGATATCACGCTGTACGGAAAGAAAAGGCCCCTAATGGCCAATAGGTTTTAGTTTATGATGTAAGCAGACGGATGTGACATTGTAACCCTTAGCTATATAACACCTTGTTACCCATCAATAAAGGCCATTTGCCCTCCACCACATTGGTGTTAGCGAGCTCATGGTCCAAGCGGTTTCAGGGTGGTCGCCGTGCCGTTCCTGAACCAGGTCGCCACGCCGCTTGAACGGCAACACTCCTGGGAGCTGCTCTGCAGGAAGGCTCTGCAGCCTGTGCTCCAAAGGCCCAGGAGCGCCTCTGTCTTGGAGCCCACACGCAGCAGGCAGCAACTCAGGGAAATTTGACTGAGCTGCTGAACTTGCCGCGTGAGGTCAAGATCCCTGTGGAGCCAAGCTGCAGCCTTGTCTTCTACATGACTAAGCTGGGGGAAGAGGTAAAAGCAGTCAAAAGGGGCTAGAAAAGTCCCCTCTTCTTCTTCCTTTCCTTGCCCTGACACAGCGAGCATCCTGCAAGAGGGACATTCCCAGAGCAAAGCAGTGGGACATCCTGCTGTCAGCGGGAGCTGCAGTCCTCAGTGGGACAGGGGCTGGTGCATGCGCTGCGAGGAGGCAGGAGGTGGCAGGAGCAGGAGCCAGGTGGTGTCCAGGAGGTGGGAGAGCAGGATCCAGCACAGCTCTGTGCCCAGGCAGGAGCTTGCAGAGCCAAGGGCAGCCTGGCGTGCGGCCCTGGAGAAGTGTGCAGCGGGGCCCTGCATGCAGCAGGCAGCAAGGCGGCCAGGGGACGGGGTCCTTCCAGCAGGGCCAGCGATGCTCATGCAGCCCCAAAAGACTCTCTGCAGGGACCAAAAACTTCTTGTGAGCTCTGTCTTTGCAAAGCTGTAAATGCCAGGAGTTCTCTGCTGGGGAAACGGGTCAAGGATGCTTCTAGACACAGCCATGAGTCAGGAGCTGTAGAGTTGAGGATTCTCCTACAGTGAAGAGTCTCCCAAAAAGAATAAGCTTTCCTTTGGGTACCATTCCCCCAGGCTTAGAGCTGAGCTATGTGCTGAGCATGGAATCACCCTCAAGCTCAGAGCCTGGAGAGCGCTACCCTATGGGCTGACAAATCTCCAAAGTGTCCTGGTCTCTTCCCTCATCCACCTTACCCTCATCTTGACATGCACAATGTATTTTAAAGCTTCAACAGACATCTGTTCTCTTTGCTCTTGCACATCCATCCTGTCACGTACTGGGCAATGAGTACAAGTGTATGCAGGACCCCCATTTGTGGGAGTACTCCAACCACAAAGCCAACCCGCACAGACTGATGAGAGGAGGCTACATGAGCAAGGATGGCCAAGTGGGTTGTCCATGCAGGTGAGCAGAGGAGTTTCACTGGGAGGGGGAGGCTGGGAGAGCACTGGCTGCAGCTGCCCCGTGCGCGTGCAGGGCGCAGGGTTGCTGTGCAGGGCATCTGCAACCTGCGCCACTGCAGCCAGCACAGGCAGCACCTGGCCGCGCTCAGGAGAGAGCGCGACAAGACACGTGGGCCACAACAAGGAGCTAAAACTCAGGGTTCACAGGGACGCTTGGTGCTGCAGAGGGCTGGGGCTTCCCTTGTTTTCTCCCAGCAAGGCAGGAGCTGGAGGAGCGGGAAAGGCTGAGCTGGCGGGACAGCCCTTGTGGCCTGGAAACGAGTGTTCTGAGGAAAGCCCTTCTCTCCTGGTGCACCCTTTCTCCATCCATGACAATGCAGGGAGCTCCAGGAACAAAGACTTTTTGTTCCTCCTCTCCAAATGAGTATTCTGCACATTCAGGCCTGGAGAAATAGCCAAGAAGACCAACAAAAGAGGTAGAGGTGTCATTGCAGAAGAGTGGGCAACAGGTGAGGGAGCCAAGAGCAGGGAAAAGGGGTTGTTCCAATCACTTCATCTCCTCCATCTCCTCTCTCCAGTTTGTTCACCATTCATTCCTCACGTCCTCCTGTCGCCAGGCTCAGCAGTGCCAGGGGGAGTCCAGCACACGCAGACCCTTCCTCATGGCGGCCCCCCTGGCCCCTGCCGCTGCCCTCCTCCCCCCACGGAGCAGTGGAACATCCCAGAGGGGCAGTTATCGCCACGGGAACACGGATGCTTCCCAGGGCTGCGCCTCACAGTGGCCCCAGTGCTGGCCACGCAGCAGCAAGGCCAGGTGAGCAGCAGGGCCGCGCAGCACCAGGGGCCACCCGTGGTGCCCACAAGATGCAGGGGAGCTGCGGGGCTGCAGGGCAGCCTGCACGATGCCTCCCAGGGGAGGCCCCAAAGCCGTCGCGCGACACCTGGCACTCACACCTCTCACATTGCCCTTTCCTCTCCTCCACTGGGCACTGGGCTCCCCGCCTACCTGCCAAAGGGCCTGCTGGAGGCAAGGGGAGTGATGCAGGCTGGCCCAGCACTTCCTGCTCTGTGCCCCACTGCTCCCGCACATGGAGATGCCAAGAGGCTCCTGGGACAGAGATCCCTGCTCTCATGGCTGCAAATGTAAACAATTCCATTCCGTTGCAGACTCAGGACAGTGAAAAAAACGGATAAATGTGAAGTCGAAGAAATGGAATGGGAGAGCTCAGTGCAGGTACTGTGCGTGCAGGCAGAGGCTGCGTGGGGACGGCTGGTGCTTGGCTCTGCGAGAGCAGCCGCAGGGCTGGTAGCAGAGGTGGCAGGGAGCTCTGGCAGACCTGGGTGCTGGGGCAGAGCTGCGCCAGGGCCAGGAGCGGTCAAGGCCTCGGGGGCTGCTGCCTGAGCCTGGCGCCCTGGCTCTGTGCACCGCCTGCCCTGCGCACGCAGGGGAAATGAGGCCCCATGCACAGAGCCAGATCTGCCACCATGACTGTCCCCCTATGCTCTCCTGCTCTCTTCCAGAGCCCAGGAACCCACAGCCTGGCTGGATGCAGCCAGGATGAAGAGCCTGTGGAGTGGGAGA
This sequence comes from Tinamus guttatus, assembly GCF_059628265.1. Classification (NCBI taxonomy): domain Eukaryota; kingdom Metazoa; phylum Chordata; class Aves; order Tinamiformes; family Tinamidae; genus Tinamus; species Tinamus guttatus. Next base: position 168,899 of record NW_028289324.1, read on the forward strand.
CCTCTAGCTGTGCCCTCCAGGTATTGCTGCTGCTGCCGGGTGCACATGGACAGCTGGGGATGGGGTTGGCCCCTTCTCGCTTTCCTGATTCTCGCTGCAGGAAGAGGGGCCCTGGGGCCAGACCTCCCCAGCTCTGGGACTTGTCTTGAAAATGCCTCCCTCTCTCTTACAGGCTCCGCACATGGATAGGGGGCCTTCAGGGGACCACCCTGAGCCTATGGAGTGGCTCAGTTACGGCAGCAGCCAGGTACAGCCCCCGTAGCCCCTGGATGCCCTTGCCCTTCCTCTTCCCCACACACCGTCCCCACCAAGGTCTCCTGCTCTCTTCCAGACCGTGGGGAGCATCACCCTGGTCGACTGCAGCCAAGAAGAGCTGATGGACTGGGAGAGCTCCGTCTGCAGCCCCCAGGTATGGCCCCTGCTGCCGGCTGCACGGGCAGAGCTGGGGCTGTGCCCGGCCCCTTGGCGCTGCTCCACGCTGCCTTTGGGGAGCAGCCGCGCGGGAGCCTGGCCCAGGTGTGCGGGCGCTCTGGCGGGCCGCGGCGCCGGGGCAGAGCTGCACAGGGCGCAGGAGCGCCCAAGGCCTGGGCACCTGCTGCCTCAGCCCCTCTGCCGGCCTCTGGGCTGCGCTGGCCACGCCAAGCCTCTGCCAGGGCACCAATGACGGCAGCGCTGCTGCCAAAGAGCTCGCGCAGCCGCCAAAGAGCCTCTGCTCCACGGGAGCCCCCGAGCCGCTCCTCGGCCCTGCTGATGCCTCCTTTTCCCTTGCAGACCAAGCTCCCCTTCACCCTGGCTGCTGGGAAGCACTGGGCCCAGGAACTGCAGCAATAACTTCTTATCTGGATTTTTCATTAGAGACTTTTATAGTAGTATTTGTTCCTGTTGATATTCCTGTTGTTAGTTTTATTGATATTGTTTTTATTATTGTTGTTGTTATTGTTTAATATATTGTTCTGTTTTTGTTGTTGTTTAAATGTATATTCCTGTATCATTGTTTTAGTGTTGTATGTTTTATCCAAGTGATGTCAGGCACTAAAATCATCCCCACTGAAGATGTGTGTGTGTAGTGCTAAGATTTCAGACCCTAGGAGCAAGGGAGGGCCTGCAAAGGTTCCCTCTAGGACTTTCTTCACACATGGCCCTTTGGGATGTCCCAGCCAGTTTTCCATCTGTTTTTTTTCTTCTTCTTTTTCACTTCTTCTATTCTTCATTTTCTTTTTCTTTTCCCTTTTTTTTTTGTTTTCCTTTTAATCTTTTCCTAATGCTGTTTTGTTTTCTTTTCTCTTTTTCCCTTTCTTCTTTCCATTTCCAATTCTTTTTATTTCTTCTTATTTTTTTTCCTTCTTGGAAATTGTGGCACAGAAAAAGAGTGTAGGATATCACGGAGCCGAAGAGCATTCCCGACCGGCAGTGGGGATCGCAGCTCTGCTCCACACTCAGGCGCTCCCCTTCTAAATGCCTGCACTCAAGCAGTGCCAGGAGAGGACAAGCTCATCCTCAGGAGAGCAGTCATTGCTCTCTGGAAAGGAAGGGAGCCTCCAAGGCCAGGCCTGCAAAGGAACAATGGTTCTTTTCCAGCAATGTGTATCCATTCCAATGCCAGGCTGTGGGATTTCTTGCTCCCTTATGGAGCTGGGAATAAGTGTATGGTGCCTGACAAAACAGGACAAGCAAGGAAGAAGACGAGGAGGTTGTTGGCAGATGAGATGGAAGGCAGCACTGCCAGGCCCAGCGGGAGTCGTGCGGCACACGGGGAGTAGCTGAGTGCACCCAACAGCCTGGCTCATTGTGGCCAATGACCACCTGCAGGGACCAGCCCTCACGCACATGCTCACCCCAATCCTGCTTCACTGCTTTAGCCCTCTCTTCAGCTTCTCCCAGAGAAGATGCCCTGCTTCTGCTGCATCTCTTCATGGCTCTTGCTTCAGGAGACAGGCCAAGAAGGCAGCCTCAGATCCCGAAGGAACCACAAGCGTCCCATGGTCCTGATGTGCAGGCACCGCATGGGGCAGGGAGCACTCCAGGATGGGGAAAGGTCTCCCCAGCATGGACCCAGCAACAACCCTTGGTGTCTCAGCCCACCACAGCCCTCCTGCTTGGGCAGCCACCACCAGCAACCTGCCCCTGCTGAGTCCTGCAAATGTCCAATGTTGGACTAGTGCTGGAAATGGCCAAAGTGAGAGACCAATCCATGACAAATGCCCTGTGGCCCCTTCACAGCCAGGCCATGCAACCGAGGACACCCAGCTCAGCAAACGTCCTTTTCCTCTCCGGACCCTCTCCAGCCCAGCCCAGCCCCTCTCCAGCTCTCCCCACCTGCCCTGCCCTCTCCCAGCCCACCCAGCAGAGCAGACCAGGCTGGGGGTGGCCCCGCAGCAGTGCCCCCCGCAGGGCACTCACCCCACAGCCCCAGCCCCACTGTGGGCACAGCATCTCCAGGGGACAGGGCTGTGTGTGTCAGGTGCCCCATCAATCCATTCCAAGCTGGAACTGGCCCCAGTGGCATACGGACACAGAGAACAGTGACACTCTGTGCCTCTTGTTCCTGTATCCCAGAGCTTCCCTACCCCGGGCTGCCTGCAGCCCCCATGCCAGCCCCTCTCTCTAGCACAGCACAAGGCTCCCTGCCCTGGGGCTCTGCTGGCACCTCCTGCTGCCAGGGACACAGCAGCCAGCCCCTAGCCGACATGCAGAGAAACATATTTCTTTTCCCCTTTTATTCCTCCTTCTAAGAGCACAATTGCTCCTTTTCCCCTTCCCCAGGGATATCCCTGCTCCCTGGAAAACCCTTCCCCAGGTTCATTCCTTAGTTATGGTCTGCCTGGAAGGTCCTGGAGCCTCCCCGGTGCTCCCTGCAGGACCCCGAGATGCTGGTGCTGCTCTGCAGAGTGAGTGGGCTGTGGTGCTCTGGGGTCACAGGGTGACTCTGCAGTTGTTGTGGTCATGGTTGGACACAGACCCAGCTGGACAGGCATCATTGTACCTGAGAACACCATATCAAGAAGCTTCTATCTGTGAATGATGCTCTGAGCAATCACAGGTCATATAAAATGGCTCAGCTGTGTTCATGTGTCCCTAGACCCAGACAATGACTTCAGGTATAAGCTACCATGGGCGGCTCTTGAAGCTCCTTTCCCTGTGCCTGCAAGGTCCCCAATGTGGTCATAGGCCACCATACGGGGGACAGTCCCAGGCAGATACTACTTGGCCATTCATCACTATCAGGAGCACCGAGCACTCACAAGTGAGAACTGAATCCAGTCCTTATTCCCTAACATATCCCCCCAGGAGCAAATTGCCTTGGGCCCATGAAGAGCCCCAGAAAAACAAAAAGCATCTCTCAGGCTGAATGTCATGGAGCAAATTCTTGGCACCAGCTTTGGAAGAAGAGCCCAATCTACAAGATGCACTGAAAACATACCCTTTAATTAGGGGAACGACAGCTCTGACACAATGATAGACACATTTAAAGAAGACCTCTGGGTCAGAAAGACACGGGTAACACCTCTGGAGAAGTGAGATGAATTCAGAAACTTGTGCACAAACCTCATTATTAAAGCAAGAATGCCAAAATCACAAGAGTTGTCTGAGAGAAATTAGATATTACTTGAGTAGAAGGATGGGCAGCTTATTGCTGCTGAAATATTACCAATTGAATCATTTTATCTTTAAGCAGGAAAAGGAAGACAGACAGAAAGAGAGAAAGAGAGAGAACGAGAGAGACAGAGATAGAGGATGAGAGAAAGAAAGGAAGAGAGGATGAAAGGAAGAGGAAGGAAGAGAGGAAGAGAGGAAGGGAGGCAGGGAGAGAGGAAGGGAGGAAGGAAAGAAGGGAGGGAGGGAAGGAGGGAGGGAGGAAGGGAGGGAAGAAGGAAGGAAGGAAGGAAGGAAGGAAGGAAGGAAGGAAGGAAGGAAGGGAGGGAGGGAGGGAGGGAGGAGGAAGGAAGGAAGGAAGGAAGGAAGGAAGGAAGGAAGGAAGGAAGGAAGGAAGGAAGGAAGGAAGGAAGGAAGGAAGGAAGGAAGGAAGGAAGGAAGGAAGGAAGGAAGGGAGGGAGGAAGGAAGGAAGGAAGGAAGGAAGGAAGGAAGGAAGGAAGGAAGGAAGGAAGGAAGGAAGGAAGGAAGGAAGGAAGGAAGGAAGGAAGGAAGGAAGGGAGGGAGGGGGGGGAGGAGGAAGGAAGGAAGGAAGGAAGGAAGGAAGGAAGGAAGGAAGGAAGGAAGGAAGGAAGGAAGGAAGGAAGGAAGGAAGGAAGGAAGGAAGGAAGGAAGGAAGGAAGGAAGGAAGGAAGGAAGGAAGGAAGGAAGGAAGGGGGGAGGGAGGGAGGGAGGGAGGGAGGGAAAGAAGAAAGGAAGGAAGGAAGGAAGGAAGGAAGGAAGGAAGGAAGGAAGGAAGGAAGGAAGGAAGGAAGGAAGGAAGGAAGGAAGGAAGGAAGGAAGGAAGGAAGGAAGGAAGGAAGGAAGGAAGGAAGGAAGGAAGGAAGGAAGGAAGGAAGGAAGGAAGGAAGGAAGGAAGGAAGGAAGGAAGGAAGGAAGGAAGACCCTTACTGCCAGTTACCCTGAGGATGAGTAGATACACATTGTCAGTCGTGCAGTAGATGCAGATGGTCTTGGCATTGTATCCCCTGAACCAGTTTCCTCAGTGCAGCTTTGAGCTCCTTGTTCCTCAAGCTGTAGATGAGGGGGTTCAGTGTAGGAGGCACCAGCGAGTACAAAACAGCCAGGACCAGATCCAGAGCTGGGGAGGAGATGGAGGGGGGCTTCAGGTAGGCAAAAAATGAAGTACTGGCAAACAGGAGGACCACAGCCAGGTGCGGGAGGCACACGGAAAAGGCTTTGTGCTGGCCCTGCTCAGAGGGGATCCTCAGCACAGCTCTGAAGATCTGCACATAGGACACCATGATGAAAATGAAACTCCCAAAGGCTAAACAAAGACTAACCAAAATAGCTCCAACTTCCCTGAGGTAGGCATCTGAGCAGGAGAGCTTGAGGATCTGGGGGATCTCACAAAAGAACTGCTCCACCTCATTGCCTTGGCAGAGGGGAATGGAAAATGTGTTCCCAGTGTGCAGGAGAGCATAGAGAAAAACACTGGCCCAGGCAGCTGCTGCCATTTTGACACAAGCTCTGCTGCCCAGGAGGATCCCATAGTGCAAGGGTTTGCAAATGGCAACGTAGCGGTCGTAGGCCATCACAGTGAGGAGACAATACTCTGCTGAGATAAAGAAGACAAAGAAAAAGATCTGGGTAGCACAACCCAAGTAGGAAATGTCCCTGCTGTCCCAGAGGGAATTGTGCATGGATTTGGGGACAGTGGTGGAGATGCAGCCAAGGTCAAGGAGGGAGAGGTTGAGGAGGAAGAAGTACATGGGGGTGTGGAGGTGGTGGTCGCAGGCTACGGCTGTGATGATGAGGCCGTTGGCCAGGAGGGCAGCCAGGTAGATGGCCAGGAAGAGCGAGAAGTGCAAGAGCTGCAGCTCCCGCGTGTCTGAGAATGGCAGGAGGAGGAACTCGTTGAGGGAGTTGCTGTTGGACATTTCCTCCCCATACATATGGGGACTCACCAAGGAAAAAACAGACAGAGGCAAGTTAGGAGACACTCTTAAAAGGAAAATAAAGAAAAATAATGAAGTTTTCTTATCTATTTGTCTCATTCCCAGATCTCTGAGGCTCACGCCTTTTCTAACAAGAAAATGTTACTCTAAAAAGAGAGCAGCCCCTGCTGAAAGGAGAGTCTGGTTTCAGAGGGCCCATCTCGGACCTTCTCTCCCTTTCTACATGCACCTGAGGGAGGTCTCCACACTCCCCTTGTAGCAAAAAACGCACAAGACCCTTTTCTACTGCCCATTTACAGCCTCCCACCATCACTTCCATACTATCAGGATTTCCATAGGTTCCCCATGGGTCTCTGGGATACCACAGATATGCCATGAGACAACAGAGCCTTTCTGGAGGGCAGGTGGCAGCCTGCAGGACACCACAGGGTAACAGCCAAATGACTGTGAGGATTTAAGATGGACTTTCCTTAAGGGACAGTCAACTCATTTCCCTGTATTGCATTTCCTGGAGATCCACAGGACAGAATGGGGCTGTGGAGACCTCACTCCCTTGGAAATCCTTCTTTTCCACTACTTGTAGCTTTGGTGCCTGAACTGCAGCTGGATACTCCCAACCACAGGAAGCAGAGAGCAAGAACAGGAGCAGCATGGGCAGGAGAAGGATTAAGGAGCAACACCATGACCCTGTTGCCAAGGGAGGCAAGAAGAGGGACAGAGAGGCATTCTGGAAAACCTTCGCTTTAGCAGCAGGGTATGGCACCTTGCAGAGGGGGACATTGCAGCACTGCCCCTCTCAGCCCTTTGGTGGGAGGCACCAAAGAGATGCCCCTCTCCTCTGCCACAGCTCTGGCTGCAGAGTTCAGCCAGAGTCCCATGCCCTGCAGTTCCTTCTCCTTCCCTGCCCATCTCTGCTGCCTGGAGCTGTCCCTGCTGGCAGCGCTTTTTCTGTCCCAGTGTCTTGTCCCTGTCACTGCTCAAAGATCCCATGTCACCCTCTGGGTGCTCAGTTCTGCCCAACAGAAACCTCTGGGCAATGTCCAGGGCCAGCTCTGTGGTTGCAGGTTGGAATGGAGCAGGTCACATAAAGTCCTAGGATGCTGCAAAGAAGATGCTGATGCTGCCTTTAGGCTAAAGTGGGGATGAAGCAGCTCACTGACATTTCTCACAGACCTATTAATTTCTCAGAGGGAAGGTTTACGACTCCCAGCTCATTGCCAAAACAGAAAACTTGTTCCTTCATTATCCCTGTGAAAATGAGGAAAGTGAAAGTGCAGTGACCAGAAGGAAAGCTCCTACCCCTTCAAGCAGCTCTTCTCTTGATTTTCCTCTTGAAAGGACCCCTCAGACATGTCCTGCGCATGTGCTGGAGCTGTGAGCAGAACCTGACCCCTGCAGCACCTCTCAAAGGCAGAAAGAACCTGCCCTGTCAGGGATCTCTGCTCACCCAAAGCTTCTCCCCACAGCAGCACAGGGAGCTCCCTGGAGAGGCTGTGTGCTGACCCTCACAGGAGGCAGAGTCACTGCCCTGGGCAAACAGCACCATGAGGTACAGGGACACTGCTCTGAATCACAGCCCCAGGCAGACCTTGGTGCACTCCCTGCCTTCACAGCCCTACAGCCCTGTGTTCAAGTGGCATAGCCAAGAGAAGCATACCCTGATCCTCTGACCATGTGTCAGGGAATCCCTGCCCTGAAGCATCTCCTCCTCCTGCTATGTCCTGCTTGCTCCAGGAGAGAGACCATTAAAAATCCTATGAGGCATGGTTTGGTTGGGATGCAGACACCCCCTCCAGGAACCTCAGCAGCATTGTCCTGCAGGCAGAGACTCACTGTTTCAAGGGCTGTGAAGGTTGTTCCCACAATGAGCTCTGCTCCTGCTCCACACTGCCGTTCCCCTCTCGCTGCCTTCTCTCCTCTCCTGTCCGCAGCAGCAGGTAGTGCCCGCAGCCCTGCTGCTCTTGGCACAGGAGCTGCTCCTGCACTCGGCTGTCTCTGGGCAGTGCTGCCAGGCTGCCACGAGATGCCTCCGTCCCAGGAGCCTGGCTCCGCTCAGGAGCAGAGGCCCAGCTGAACTCATCAATTTCTCTGTCCCTCGTGCTCCCTCCTCCTGGGAAATGTGCACTGTAGTCAATTAAAATAATCCCTGATTGTCCCTCTCTGAACACTAGGAAAGACTGGTGTCAGCACTGTAGTTTGTTTCATCAGAGTATTGTTACTTGGAAGAGCTGAAAATGTCCCACTCAGGAAGCCCCTCTTCCCAACTCTTAGCTGGGCAAGATAAACGAATACAAGAATAGAGCTCACTTTCCCAGTGTTCAGGTATTGGTTGATGTCACCCAGTTTGGGATTGTCAGGCTGGTTTAGAAGACCCTGCACTGCCATGGTATTCTGTGGTGAGCTCCACAGAAACACACAGCAGGTGGGATTCCCCTTGCCCAAGCTGAAGTGAGCACAGCAGGGATGCCTGGATGGGAGGTCTTGCTCTATGCTCCCAATCACTGGTCGTTCAGGGTGGGTGTCAGCTGCACACACACAAACCCTTGGTGACACTGGAAGGGTCAGAGGTGGTTGAAGGCATGTGCCAGTGTCTGATTGCTATGATCACCATACCTACTTTCTTCTAGAGCATGTATTGGGACCGGGTAGGGAATTGCTTTCGTCCACCAAAATGTTATCAGATGCCCACTGCTACCAGAGCTCTACTCACTAGGAAGCTGAGACACGAGCAGATGCCGACATTCAAACAATTCATCTTATTCTGTTCAGGAACTTGTCCCTTTCAAGTGGTTTTGGGCACTCAGGTTTCTTAACACTGCCCACACATCTGGATCCCACCACTGTCCTTCAGCCAAGTCCTAACAGTCTAAGCCAAGCTTACTTCATCAATGAGAGAGGCACATCACCCCAAGGTCTCCGCATCCTTCATACCTTCTAGCTCTCCCTCTCTTGAAACTCTTCACACCCCTAGATGTCATGAACGGGACTTGGGCCAATGACGACCTCAGGCTGTGAACTCAGGCCAAGGGACTTCTTCGCTGGCATCTTGTCCTTCCTGGAGATTGGTTCACCTCTGTCACAGGTCCCAAGGCTGCCAGCCTAACTACAAATGCTGTCTAAGGATGTTTGAGAATGTGAGAATGAGAAGGATAAGGAAAGCGGGACCACCACATTGAGGAATGAGACCCCCTTCTGGAATGTGCGCGTGCACAGTCTTAGAAGGATTCTATGACAGGAAGGTGGAGATTTGCCCACCCCTGGGCAGCCTCCTGGCATGTACTGGCCTTACGTGACAGGATGCCCCAGGAATAAAACATGAGGGCAGACTCTGTTGGGATGGAGACTCCCAACATCGAGGTCAACATTGTCTCCTGCAGGGATGCCCGCTATGATTGAGAGCCTGCCAGCCTCTTCACTCCGCTCTCTTGGAGAAATGTGTGGTCTCATAGTTCTGCTGGCAAGTATTATTCAGTAAGTAACTGTTTCGTATTCCTTTGTACTTGTAGCTATGTTGCTTTGATTAAAGGCATCAGTGTCAGTAAGTCTGTCTCATCAGATGTGATTTTATTGCTGAATCCCGAGCCCATCCGGCACACCTGCTCGGGAGCAGAGGCCCAGTTGAACTCACGAATTTCTCCATCCCTCGTGCTCCTTCCTCCTGGGGAACGTGCACTGGAATAGACTGAAATAATCAACAGTGGTCCCTGTCTAAGCTCTGAAGGAAGATTGATGCCAGCATTGCAGCTGGTCTCATCAGAGGATGGTTATTTGCAAGAGGTGGAAACATCCCAATCTGGAAGACCCTATTGGCATCTCTTACCTGAGCAGGACACCTAGATGGGGACAAGAAGAGAGCTCATTTTCCCAGATGAGCCAGGTTGGGCTTCTCAGGCTGGCCTAGGAGGCCCTGGGCTGGAGGGGAATTCAGATCTTTCCCATGTGCTCTACAAAAGCACCCAGGAGGTGGGATTCCCCCTGTGCAGGCAGAAGGGAGCACAGCAAGGCTGTGTGCAAGCAAGATCCTGCTCTATGCGCCCTTTAATATCACTGGGGATGGAGGAGGAAAGCCAGTTGCTCACACACAAGCACATAGTGACACTGAAAGCGAGCGAGGTGCTTGAAGGCATGCACCTACTTCCGTCAAGAGCATGAACTGGGGACCATGTAGGGAGTTGGTGACATGAAAGGACACCGGATGCCCACTGCCACCAGAGCTCCTCGACCAGTCAGCTGAGGCACATGCAGACACTGCAAACACTTGAGGTCGATCAGTGCAGGCACTTGACTCAGTGACACCAAAACAGGCCCGCAGGGACAGGTGGGCTGCCTGGGGTGTCCAGCACAACCCCATGTCTCTAGCAGATACAGCAGGGCACCTATAGGAAAACCAGGACCCTTTGGAGTGGTTGCTGGCAAGAGCCTAGGAAGACTCGGATTTCCTGACAGTGCCCAAACAACTGGATGCCACCACAGCCTTAGGCCTAGTCCTCCTTATGTACAGTCAAGCGTGCTTCAGAAATGGGAGAGGCACATCACCCCAAGGTCTCTGCTCTAGTCACTGCAGCCTTAACACATTCTATCACTCCCTGCCCAGAAACCCTTCACACCCCTAGAGGATATGAAGAAGAAATGGGCTAAGGGTGACCTCAGGCTGCCAAATCACAGGCTGACCAGATACAGGGACTTCTTCACTAACTTGATGTTATGATGTTATGATGAAGCAGTCCTGTCCCACATGCTGATCACTGAGGGATGCCACTAATAGCCAGCTGCCGCTTGGCAGCACTGTACTGCTGATCACTGTTCTCAGTGAGCCTGATTCCCCAACCAACTCCCTTATGGTTCACTCATCCTCTGCAGATCGGTTCACCAAATTGACTAGGAGACTATGAGAAACCTTTCCACTGCCCTTGCTAAAGTGAGAGTTTACAGAATCCCCTGCTTTGTCCTTTTGCACACAGGCTTTCCTCTTGAGGTAGGAGGCAACCAGGTTGCTCTGGGAAGGGCTAACTTTACTCTTGTATCAGGTTGGTAGGTGGTTTCACCAGGAAAATCTCCTGGCTCCTGTCCCAGTGCTGCTCAGCTACAAAAATTATTATTAGTTTGTCCTTAAACTCTCTTGAAATTCCCTTTGCTGCTGCTTGTCCTTGTTGTCTCTTGTCCTTTCCTGCCCTTGGCCCCAATCAGACTTTCACCGAGGACAGTGACACCTTCACCTCTAAGCGCAGCCTTGCTGGGGTCTCCAGGCACCGCGCAGGCAGGCCTGCTCCATGGTAGGAGAGGGGTCTGCAGACAGTGGGGCTGCCTTGGGGACCCTCAGCAACAGGCAGCAGAGCAGGGGCACATTGCAGGCACCTGGCGGTGACAAGAAGGCAAGAGCGTCCCTCCTCCCTGGGGGCAGACGCCTTCTGAGGGCAAGGGCACGCTGGAGATGTGGGGGACCCTGGACCCTTCCACAAGGCCTCACACACGGTCTGTTTTTCTCCTGCTTTGGGTGTTTTCCCCACAGATTAATTTTTACTAGTATTCTTACACTTTGTCACTTCTTCCCACGGTTTTCCCACATTTTCCTCTACTTTGATAATTTTCCTATGCTTTCACTTTTTTCCTTCTCTTTCACAAACATTCCCTCCCATGTTTGTGACCATTTTCCCACACTTGTGAAGATTTTCCAACTCTTTTGTCTTTTCCCCAACCTCTCCTTCTATTCCCATGCTTTCTCAATATTACCGAGCTCTGTGTTCTTTTTGCACTTTCCTTTTTTTCCCATCACTTCACTCTTTTTCCACTTTTGTAACCATTCCCGCACTTTTGACCATATTCCTACACTATCATTCCTTACCCATGTTTTTCCCTATTTTCCACGATCTGGGCACATCTCCAATGCTTTTGCACTTTTTCCCACCATTTCAATCTTTTTCCAATGCTTATATTTGCCTTCTATTATTTTCCAACTCTTGCGCTCATTTGCTGCACTTTCCCCTATCCTTCTAGTAATTTTCCCATGCCTTCCCTTCTTCCCCTTCCTTTAAGTGTTCTCCTACATTTGCTATATCCTTGCCACTCATTTCCACTTGTACAACCTCGTTAAAAACCCTGTATATATCAATAAAACCTATAACAATTTCTTACATATTAAGACGATAGCTAATGTCTCTTAGCTAGGCATGCACCTAGATGGGGACAAGAACGATTTCTTTACATATTGATTGCAATTAATAAATAGTATTAACTCCCTTCTCCACTCTTACCACTCAATGCTGCACCCACAGGGCAGCAATCTTGGGGGTAGTAAATGAGTGTGGGAAGAAACAAGCCCATGTCGGGAACCTAAGCACAAGAGTCCCAAGTGTTTTGTCTTTCCCTGGAGGCCGGTTGGGGGTTGGCGTCACATGGAGCTGGGGGGATGTAAAACGCGGCTGTTCCCATGTGCTGACCTGATGGTCGAGCAGGTGGCCACGCTGGTGAGGAGAGCCTCAAAGTGGGAGCAACTCGGGGAGGAGGAGGACTCCAAAAAGAATGAGGAAGTGATGGCCTGGGATGGCAAGGAATAGCCACGGGGTGATGTGGGAAAGAGAAGCTCAGGGAGGGAGCAGTGGGATGCAGGGAGCTCTGCCTTGGGGTGAACCAAGAGACAATCGAGAGCACAGGGGCGAGGACGGGGGTGGCCTCGTGGTGGGTGTCTGCTATGGAGCGCCTGACGAGGGGCAGCCTCTCCAAGGCCTGGGGAGCGCAGAGCTGTGGAGAGGACAACTCGTCCTGCGCCCCAGGGACCTGCTCAGGAGTGGGGAGAGGAGGAAACGACGCGGTGCCTGGTGTCCCCATGGCGACTCCCAGGGCTTTGTGATGGGGGTGGCATCACACCCACAGGCCACTGTGATGGGGCAGTCCCCAAGGTGCCCGTGTCCCTGCTAGGGTCTTCACTCTGAGGATTGCGGCGCAACGAGCAGGGAGCAGCTCCCCTTGGTGCCCGTGCAAGAGGTCCTCAGAGAGGTTCCTAGAGATGGAGAAGGAGCAGCAGGCGAACGCTTGCACCTCATCCATGGAAGGGAACTCTAGTACGCAAGAGTGCACGAGTGAGGTGAGTGTTGGGGCTGGAGGGAGAGCTGGGAGGCAGGGACGGGACCTGCATGGAGAGCACAGGGGTGGTGGGGAAGGAGCCCTGGGTCAAGATAGCCGGGCAGGAGCTCCTCCAGCGAGGGGACGTGCATTCCTGGGCACGGGAAAAGCACCCTGACCTGCACTCTCCATCTGTACTTGATGCTGGTGATGTTGCACCTCAAACATTGTGTTCAATTCTGGACCCATCACTAGAAAAACTAAATATAAAACCATGGAGGCACTGGAGTGTGCCCAGAGAAGGGCACCAAAGCTGGTGAAGGCTTTAGAGCATCGACCCTGTGAGAAGTGGCTGAGGGAGCTGGGGTTATTTAGTGTGGAAAAGAGGAGCCTCAAGGGAGACATTATTGCTCTGAACAACAACCTGAGAGGTGGTTGTAGTAAGGCAGGGTTGATCTATTCTCAGAAATAGCTATCTATAAGGCAAGAGGAAATGGCTTCAGGTTGCACCAGGAGAGGCTCAGGTTAGATATTAGGAAAACTTTCCAGCTGGAAAGAGTGGTGAAGCATTGGAAGAGGCTGCCCAGGGAAGTGGTAGAATCACTGAACCTGGCAGCTTTCAAGAAATGTGCAGATAAGGCACTTTAGAGCCATGGTTTAGCAGACATGGGGTTGAGGGGTTTACAGTGGGACTGAATGGTTTTGGAGAACTTTCCCAACATAGTGATTCTATGATTCTTTGATCTGGACGCTCCAAGGCCCACATGAACCCCATGAGCTCTGTACTGAGGGCAGAAAACAGGTCCAGGCCACGCACAGCCGCATTGTGCTCCGCCAGGAGGTTCCCTTCGACACGAGGCTGGGGTTTCCCGTCATTTGGAGCTGCTCGTACCAACACAAGTGTCCCCATCACGGGCCTCCTTCTCCCCACAGGTGGGCCAGCAGGAGCTGCCCGCAGCAGTGCAGCGCAGCGGGAGCCCAGCTTCGTCCCACCAAAGGGACCGGCTGTCACCGCTGCCCGGCCCTCAGGGCTCACACACCTCTGAATACGGCATCGCACAGGTACAGAGCTGAGCGGTGGTGGAGGCCGAGCCTCTGCCTGACTCCCCATGGGGCCGAGAAGCAGGCGGGACCTGCTGGGAGACACCAGGAGGTCTCTGTGCCCGGCAGGCCGAGCGCTGCTCTGCACGGCAGCCTGCACGCACCCGCCTCGGGCTCTCCGAGGAGCTGCCTTTGCCCAAGGCTTGCCCATAGGCACGAGCCCTCTCCCCAGGCAGCCTTTGGGAGCAGGGCAGCAGCCACCTGCATGGCAGAGCCATCGTCAAGGGGGTCAGAGGCTGCCGGAGGTTTCCCGTTGGGAAGGATGGAGGGAGGGACCAAGGACGGCAGTAAGGACTGCCTTTGTGGTGGCCTTCATTGCAGGTTGTGGAGGAGAAGGCCAGCGATGTGCCCTCCACGGTGCAAGAGCCGCAGCCCTCCACCAGCCTTGCAAGGCCTCAGGAAACGCCATCGCCCTCTCCACGGGAGCCAGCACAGCCTGATGCCAACAGAGCTAGGATGGAGCTCGCTGTACCTGTGCCCCCACACGCACTGGCACGCGTCATCCATCAAGACGCCCAGACAAGATCTTGGCAGCTCCAGAGCATAGAGTGGCGCCCCAGCACATCATCCTCTGCACCTCAGACAGGGCCCGATCCCTACAGTCATCGGGGACAATTCCAGTGCAGCATCCCTAGCTGGCCGAGCTGGCCTAGCGGACTAAGCTGCCCAAGTGGGCCAGTGAGAGTACGGACATCACGGACACGGCAGCAGCCCTTGGAGATCACGTGCCACCTCCAAGGAAGGCCAGTGCACGTGCATGAAGACAACACTGCACGCTACCTGGCTGTGCTCAGCATCAGAACAGAGCCGCTGGAGGAGCTGGAGAGGAGCTGCCTGCAGCGCACTGGACAGAGCTTGGCCCAGCTCCGAGAAGGAGCTTTTCCAGTGAGGGAGCAGAACCTGAGAGAGAGGCAGGACGAGCAGGAGGAGGGCCGTGGCAACCGTTTCTCCCTGACGCTGGCAGGATCACTCAATGCCAAACCCAAGGAGGTGAGTGCCAGGGAGTGCTGGGCCATGGGGGAGCCCTCCCGGTGCTGTGGCCAGCAGCTGTGCCGCGTCGTGCGGGACAGCCGGCTTGTCAAAGCACTGGCGGAGCCCCACGAGGCCTTTCCTCCCTTAACAAACCTCCCTCTCTCCTTCTAGCTCCTCGCCAGAAACTCCTTCTATGACCTCTGGAAACCAGAGATCACGCGAGTGGAGCTCCTCAAAGGCGCAAGCTGCAAGTGGGAGGTGCTGGAGCGGCTCTATGCTCACGCCCCAACGCAGGAAGCGCCGAGAGGCCTGGGAGCACTGCAGGAGGAGAGAGTAGAGGACACTGATGAGGAGGAGGAGGATGGGGAAGAGGAGGTGGAGGAAATGAACTCTTTGACCTGGGTCAGAGCCAGCCTCTGCAGCCCGGCTGTGGACCAGGAGACGGAGCACGAGAAGGTGCCCTGCTCGCCCCATGTCAGCACCACAGAGACTGTGAGCGAGGCACCTGGCCACGTGGAGAGCCTTGAGCCAGCAATGCCCAGGGGCGGTGAGCCAGGAGCACCTCCTTTGGCCAACAGCTTTCTGCACGCAGAGGACAGCGTGCCTGTCCCACCAGCAGCAAGTGCAGGAGCAGAACCAGAGGCCTCCCCGGCATCCAGCAACTTCATCCAGCATGCAGGGGAAAATGCTCCTCCGTCTCTATCACTTCCTCCAGAACCTGCACCAGAGGCCTCTCCTTCGGCTGAAACCCCTTGGGATGAGATGAGCAGCAGCCCGTCTCCCAAGGAAACCCTGCTGCAGGAAACAACAGCAGCAGCTTCTCCCCCAGCTGCAGGCCCTGCTGCCCAGGTGATCAAGCAGCACCTCCCCTGTCCCTACCATCCCCGGGAGCTGCCATGGGAGCTGTGTGGGGGGTGCCCAGAGTTACCCCATTTCCTTGGAGCCCCCCTGCCCATGGCATCCCACTGTCACCCCCAGGCATTTATCCTCTGCCATGTCTCCATGGGGAGATGCTGGCTCCTCTAGGTTTCCAAGTGCCAAAGACACAGGGATGAAGTCTGCTCCAGCCCACGTCGCATTCAGCCCTGGGGCCTGGATGCCGAGCGAGGAGGGAAGAGACAGCCCCAGCAGCAGCCCCCTCCACACCAGGGCACCAGCCCCCTTGTGCCACGCACGCCCCCGGCTGCCTTCCTTTCCCCCTGCCCAGCCCTCTGCTATGGCCCCACAATGAGCCTTGTCCCATTGCCGTGCCAGCCGCAGGTCCCTTCCCTTGGGACGTGCAGCCATGGGCAGCCTCCTCTGATCCAAACCCTTTGCCATTGTGCAACCTGGGGCACTGGGACCCTCAGCAGGGCCAGCTGATGGCCGACGGGTGCGTGTTCTTGCTCTGCCCATACAGGTGGCCTTGGAGCCCCAAGAGGAGGAGGAGAAGCCCTCCTCCTGCAGCCCCACACCCGACGTTGAGGCAGGTACGTACCCGCGTGGAGAGCCCTGCTGGGGACAGTGGCCTGTCCTGGCACAGGGGGTGGCACCGAGGCCGGCAGCAGGAAGCGGTCGGGAGTTGCTGTGCCGAGGACAGAACCCCTCGGGAAGCCCTTGGTGGCAGGGACAGGCAGGTGCAGCCCTGCACCCTGCAGCCCATCGCCCACAGCTCTGCTTCCCACCACAGGCATCGCTGCCCTCGCAGACGTTGCAGCTCCCCGGCGATGGCGCTCACGGCTCAGGACGGCGCTTCGAGCTCTGCGCAGAGCGTTCTGCTGCTGCTGCATCCCGGGACAGCGAGAGGAGCAGCGAGCGGATGCATGTTCCAGACAGGGACCCTGAGATGGGGGCTGGAGCAGAGCCGAGAGACAGAGCGACGGATGCTGTGTCCTGAGGGCTACAGAGATGCTGCCCTGTTGTGTCCTGTAGCACCCATGTGCCCAGAGAGACCATACTCGCCAACATCGCCAGCAGCCATCGCCTGCTTCAAATAAACCCCTTTTGTAGCTTTTTCTCCCCGTGTCAGTTGGTGTCAGAAAATCTCCAGGGAGACAAGTGGGGCTGTGGGGCCATAAGGCATGGGGTGACTCCTAACTCCACACTGGTCTAGGTGGTTGGGGTGGGCAGGAGACCCAGCAAAATGGGGCTCCCCGTCACTGATACTGCTGGCACGCATCTGTGCTCTTGACTGGTTCTCAGAGTGACCCCAGGGCTCTTGCAGTAGCAGCAGATTAGGTGAAACACCACGCGGGGAGTGTTCCTCGGACGCCGGGTCTCTCACAACCAGGAGATCCGTTACCCTGACTGCCTGCAGCCCCTCAGGGCAGCCCCTCTCCCCTGCACAGCACAGGGGTCCTGGCTCTGGGGCTCCTCAAGCGTCTCCAGTGGCAGAGTGGCCTGCCCAAGCTGAAACCCATGGGAACAGTTTTGTATTTATTGTCCCCACAAGCTCATCACTGCTTCTTTGCTTTGCTCTGGAGTCACTGCTTCTTTGCTTTGCTCTGGAGATGTCTCTACTGCGCAGAGAGCCTTTTCCCAGGTCTGTGAGCCCATGCTGCCCTGGCCGTTCCTGCACCCCTCTCCTGTGCTCCCTGCAGCATCCTGGGCTGGCAGTGCTGCTCTGTAGGGTGAGCAGCTGTGGGGACACAGGGTGACTCCACACTGGCCATGATGGTCAGGGCAGAGCCAGCTGGACCACAGTCACTGCAACTGACCACCTCCTCCCCAGGGTGTGTGACTGTGGAAGATGCTTGGAGAAATCCCAGGGTATTTCACATGACTCAGGATGTGTTTGGAGGTGTGATTAGACCCAGGCTGCTGCCACTCCTGAGAGCCCTGATTTGGGGCACTGCTCGGTTTGGCTCTTTACTCTTGGGTGACTCCACGTGGTTTTGTGAGTTTCCACTCAAAACCTGACCCAGACACGTGTTGCCCCTGGAGATCCCTTCTGCTCTCCAGGTGGTTATCCCTTCTTGAAGGTTATCCCTTCCTGAAGAATAGACATCTGTCACCAGTCTGTTACTATTTGGGACAGTCCCTGGGAGATACTTCTTGAGCACTCATCCTCTCCAGGGCACTGGGCACCCACAAGCGGCATCTGAATCCAACCCTCATTCCCATTGCTATACGAGCTGATGCCCCTTGGCAAATGCACACCCAGGCATGGCAAGAGGGTCTTTATGGGTGCAATTCACTGAGCACATTCTTGACTTCAGCTTGGGAAGAAGAGCCCAGCCTTCAGGCACAGTGCAGACAAAATCCCCTTTTATTACAGAGATGTCATTTGAGAGAGCAGCTGTGACACAGTGAGGGCAGATTGAAGGACAGCCTCTGGATGAGACAGACTGAGTTTGTGCCTCAGGGGAAGGAGGATAAATACAAATCGTAGAATCATAGAATGCTCAAGGTTGGAAGGGACCTCTAGAGGTCAAAGCAGGGTCAGCTAGAGCACGTGGCACAGGACTGCATCCAAGCGAGTTTTGAAGATCTTCAGAGAAGGAGACTCCACAACCTCTCTGAGCCGCCAGTTCCAGTGCTCTGTCACCCTCCCAGTCAAGAATTTTTTCCTTAAGTTCCTGTGGAACCTTTGATGCTTCAGTTTCCAGCCGTTTCCTCTAGTTCTGTTGGTGGCCACCACTGAAAAGAGGCCAGCACCATCCTCCTCACTGCCTCCCGTGAGGTACTTATAGACACTGCTCAGGTCCCCTCTCAGCTTTCTCTTCTCCAGGCTGAGCAGGCCCAGCTCCCTCAGCCTCTCCTCATAGGGCAGATGTTCCAGGCCCCTGATCATCCTTGTGGCCCTGCGCTGGACTCTCTCCAGCAGCTCCACATCCCTCTTCTACTGTGGAGCCCAGAACTGGACACAATACTCCAGATGCGGCCTCACCAGAGCTGAGCAGAGGGGCAGGATTACCTCCCTCCACCTGCTGGAGACGCTCTTCTTAATGCACTCCAGGATCCCATTGGCCTTCTTGGCCACTAGGGCGCACTGCTGCCTCATGGTCAACTTGTCGTCCACCAGGACACCCAGGTCTTTCTCTGCAGAGCTGCTCTCCAGAAGGTCAGTCCCCAACCTGTACTGGTGTCTGCGGTTATTCCTCCCCAGGTGCAGAACCTTGCACTTGGCCTTGTTGAATTGCATGAGGTTTTTCAACTGCCCAGTTGTCCAGTCTGTCCAGGTCCCTCTGGATGGCAGCGCAGCCCTCTGGGGTATCGGCTACTCCTCCCAGTTGGGTATCATCAGCAAACTTGCTGAGGGAGCACTCTGTGCCTTCATCCAGGTCATTGATGAATAAATTGAACAGGACTGGACCAAGCACTGACTCCTAGAGGGGACACCGCTAGCTACAGACCTCCAACTAGGCTCCACACCACTGATCACCACCCTCTGAGCTCTGAAAAGCGAGCAGCTTACGACTTTGTTCTTTCTGTAAGTTATGAAAGAAAGCATGTTCTCAATCCAGTACTGCAAAAGAGAGGCTCTACATGATCATTGCGATTAAGTGTAGAAGGCTTAGGTATGACTGGATATACAGCAACCACTCTTTGAATGAGAGCCCTTAGATCTCATTCTCTGATAATCTTTGTGGTAAATACTTTGATCCTGGCTTTAATACCATTCTTCCTGGTGGAATACCACTGGCCACCAGCCTTCAACTGCACTCGGCACTGCGGATCACAACCTTCAGACCTCTGCCAACAGCCAGTGTTCCAGTCATCTAAACCTCATTTCCTGAGCTCCCCAGCTTCCCATTAAGGATGTTATTGGACACGATGAGAATGAAGATCTGACTTCAAAGCCATGCTTGTAGAAATTCGTATTCCTGGCTGCTTTCCTTGCTTTGAGCTCATCACTGCAGTCAACAGCAGCTTCTCTGACGCAGAGGGGTCAGTCTGCTCTAGACTTTCCCTAAAACAAGGCCAGGGAGCATGCAAGACTCCTTCTGATCTATGAATCCACAGGATTCCAAGAAGCACATCCCTCCAGCACCTCCACAACCCAATTCCTAGAGAGGGGCCCTGCAGAGATCCCCGTATGTAAAGCTGGTGAAGGACAAGCCAGAGCAGTGTCAGTCCTGAGTGAGGGCAGTGCCTGCTCACAGAATAAAGACGTTGCTCGCAAGGTCCCTTGGGCCCGAGTCGCGAGACAGATGAGCTGCAGCTTCTCTGCAAGCAGCCTGCATGGGGCAAGGGCTTCCCAGCGCCTTTCCTGCCGATGGGAGCACTGCGCACGCCTGGGCTCTGCAGGCGTCACGCGTGCAGGGAAGGGGGCTCCCAGCACTTGTCCTCACAGCCACGGGGCTGAGCTGGCTGCCCAGCCCTCTGCTCGTGCCTCCCTCCAGGGAACACTGCTCTGCTTCACACTTCCCCTCCAGCATTCCCAGGGCAGCAGCCAAATGCCTGCCGGCAATTCCCCGTGCCACCAGCCCTGCGGCTGCTTGGGAGCCACCCAGAGCCCTCCGCGCACCTCTGGCACCAGCCCCTTCCCAGCAGCTGCGCTCTGCCTCGCAGGGGCACTGCGGCATGCCAGCAAGCAAGCTTGGCCAGCAGCAAGATGCTCCTCTGGGCAGCAGCACTTTGGTGGCAGGGGTTGTGCTGCTTGCTTTTGGAGGGTTTTCACCAATGTGAGGACTAACCTCATGGCACCTTACCCAAAGGCACCTTACCTGTCCTTACCCAAAGGCTGGGAATTCACCTCCGTTAGCAAGTGAGCATTGTAGCCCAGTGCTGGGCAGAGCTGCAGCAGCTGCAGGTCCCTGCTGCTGCTGAGGGCACATTTGTGCCTGCTCTGCCCTCTGCAGCCCTAGGAAGCCGTGGCAGGGGCAGCAGTGCAGGAGCTGCACCAAGGCTGCTCTCAGCCACAGCACATGGCGCCTGCAAGGTGCGCGGCAGGACAAGAGAAGGAGCCCAGCAGCACCAGGGGCTCCCAGGCCACCACCAACTCACAAGGGCTCTGCTGAGGACATGCACACCTGGCCCTGGGCACAACTGCCCTTCGCACTCATTGCACTGCCAAGGAACATGTCTAGACCATGGAAAAGAAAGCTGTCTTGAGTCCATCAGGCTGTAAGGGCAAGAGTGGAGCAGGGAAGAAAGATGAAGGCATTCAAGGCTGCTTGCAGGGGTGGAAGCAGAGCCCCAAGTGGAGTCCAGCCTCTGGGCAGGTAGCCACCAGCAGCACCATGGGGCTGCGTGAGGAGCCCTCCTTGGCACCCAGCAAGCCCAAGGCCACGCACTGCTCTCTGCCGCCAGGCTCAGCAGTGCCAGGGGGAGTCCAGCACACACAGACCCTTCCTCACGGTGGCCCCCCTGGCCCCTGTCGCTGCCCTCCTCCCCCCACGGAGCACTGGAACATCCCAGAGGGGCAGTTATCACCACGGGAACACGGATGCTTCCCAGGGCTGCGCCTCACAGTGGCCCCAGTGCTGGCCACGCAGCAGCAAGGCCAGGTGAGCAGCAGGGCCGCGCAGCACCAGGGGCCACCCGTGGTGCCCACAAGATGCAGGGGAGCTGCGGGGCTGCAGGGCAGCCTGCGCGATGCCTCCCAGGGGAGGCCCCAAAGCCACCGCGCGACACCTGGCACTCACACCTCTCACATTGCCCTTTCCTCTCCTCCACTTGGCACTGGGCTCCCCGCCTACCTGCCAAAGGGCCTGCTGGAGGCAAGGGGAGTGATGCAGGCTGGCCCAGCACTTCCTGCTCTGTGCCCCACTGCTCCTGCACATGGGGATGCCAAGAGGCTCCTGGGACAGAGATCCCTGCTCTCATGGCTGCAAATGTAAACAATTCCATTCCGTTGCAGACTCAGGACAGTGAAAAAAATGGATAAATGTGAAGTCGAAGAAATGGAATGGGAGAGCTCAGTGCAGGTACTGTGCATGCAGGCAGAGGCTGTGCGGGGACGGCTGGCGCTTGGCTCTGCGAGAGCAGCCGCAGGGCTGGTGGCAGAGGTGGCAGGGAGCTCTGGCAGGCCTGGGTGCTGGGGCAGAGCTGCACCAGGGCCAGGAGCAGCCAAGGCCTCGGGGGCTGCTGCCTGAGCCTGGTGCCCTGGCTCTGTGCACCGCCTGTCCCGTGCACACAGGGGACATGAGGCCCCATGCACAGAGCCAGATCTGCCACCATGACTGTCCCCCTATGCTCTCCTGCTCTCTTCCAGAGCCCAGGAACCCACAGCCTGGCTGGATGCAGCCAGGATGAAGAGCCTATGGAGTGGGAGACCTCTAGCTGTGCCCTCCAGGTATTGCTGCTGCTGCCGGGTGCACATGGACAGCTGGGGATGGGGTTGGCCCCTTCTCGCTTTCCCGATTCTCGCTGCAGGAAGAGGGGCCCTGGGGCCAGACCTCCCCAGCTCTGGGACTTGTCTTGAAAATGCCTCCCTCTCTCTTACAGGCTCCGCACATGGATAGGGGGCCTTCAGGGGACCACCCTGAGCCTATGGAGTGGCTCAGTTACGGCAGCAGCCAGGTACAGCCCCCGTAGCCCCTGGATGCCCTTGCCCTTCCTCTTCCCCACGCACCGTCCCCACCAAGGTCTCCTCCTCTCTTCCAGACCGTGGGGAGCATCACCCTGATCGGCTGCAGCCAAGAAGAGCCGATGGACTGGGAGAGCTCCGGCTGCAGCCCCCAGGTATGGTCCCTGCTGCCGGCTGCACGGGCAGAGCTGGGGCTGTGCCCGGCCCCTTGGCGCTGCTCCGCGCTGCCTTTGGGGAGCAGCCGCGCGGGAGCCTGGCCCAGGTGTGCGGGCGCTCTGGCGGGCCGCGGCGCCGGGGCAGAGCTGCACAGGGCGCAGGAGCGCCCAAGGCCTGGGCACCTGCTGCCTCAGCCCCTCTGCCGGCCTCTGGGCTGCGCTGGCCACGCCAAGCCTCTGCCAGGGCACCAATGACGGCAGCGCTGCTGCCAAAGAGCCCGCGCAGCCGCCAAAGAGCCTCTGCTCCACGGGAGCCCCCGAGCCGCTCCTCGGCCCTGCTGATGCCTCCTTTTCCCTTGCAGACCAAGCTCCCCTTCGCTCTGGCTGCTGCTGGGAAGCACTGGGCCCAGGGACTGCAGCAATAACTTCTTATCTGGATTTTTCATTAGAGACTTTTATAGTAGTATTTGTTCCTGTTGATATTGTTGATATTCCTGTTGTTAGTTTTATTGATATTGTTTTTATTATTGTTGTTGTTATCGTTTAATATATTGTTCTGTTTTTGTTGTTGTTTAAATATATATTCCTGTATCATTGTTTTAGTGTTGTATGTTTTATCCAAGTGATGTCAGGCACTAAAATCATCCCCACTGAAGATGTGTGTGTGTAGTGCTAAGATTTCAGACCCTAGGAGCAACGGAGGGCCTGCAAAGGTTCCCTCTAGGACTTTCTTCACACATGGCCCTTTGGGATGTCCCAGCCAGTTTTCCATGTTTTTTTTTCTTCTTCTTTTTCACTTCTTCTATTCTTCATTTTCTTTTTCTTTTCCCTTTTCTTTTTTTTTTTGTTTTCCTTTTAATCTTTTCCTAATGCTGTTTTGTTTTCTCTTTTTCCCTTTCTTCTTTCCATTTCCAATTCTTTTTATTTCTTCTTATTTTTTTTTTCCTTCTTGGAAATTGTGGCACAGAAAAAGAGTGTAGGACATGATGAAGCCAAAGAGCATTCCCGACCGGCACCGGGGATCGCAGCTCTGCTCAACACTCAGGCGCTCCCCTTCTAAATGCCTGCACTCAAGCAGTGCCAGGAGAGGACAAGCTCATCCTCAGGAGAGCAGTCATTGCTCTCTGGAAAGGAAGGGAGCCTCCAAGGCCAGGCCTGCAAAGGAACAATGGTTCTTTTCCAGCAATGTGTATCCATTCCAATGACAGGCTGTGGGATTTCTTGCTCCCTTATGGAGTTGGGAATAAGTGTATGGTGCCTGACAAAACAGGACAAGCAAGGAAGAAGCCAAGGAGGTTCTTGGCAGATGAGATGGAAGGCAGCACTGCCAGGCCCAGCGGGAGTCGTGCGGCACACGGGGAGCAGCTGAGTGCGCCCAACAGCCTGGCTCATTGCGGCCAATGACCACCTGCAGGAACCAGCTCTCACGCACATGCTCACCCCAGTCCTGCTTCACTGCTTTAGCCCTCTCTTCAGCTTCCCCCAAAGAAGATGTCCTGCTTCTGCTGCATCTCTGCATGGCTCTTGCTTCAGGAGGCAGGCCAAGAAGGCAGCCTCAGATCCCGAAGGAACCACAAGCGTCCCATGGTCCTGATGTGCAGGCACCGCATGGGGCAGGGAGCACTCCAGGATGGGGAAAGGTCTCCCCAGTATGGACCCAGCAACAACCCTTGGTATCTCAGCCCACCACAGCCCTCCTGCTTGGGCAGCCACCCCCTGCAACCTGCCCCTGCTGACTCCTGTGAATGTCCAATGTCGGAGGAGTGCTGGAAATGGCCAAAGTGAGAGACCAATCCGTGACAAATGCCCTGTGGCCCCTTCACAGCCAGGCCATGCAACCAAGGACACCCAGCTCAGCAAACGTCCTTTTCCTCTCCGGACCCTCTCCAGCCCAGCCCAGCCCCTCTCCAGCTCTCCCCACCTGCCCTGCCCTCTCCCAGCCCACCCAGCAGAGCAGACCAGGCTGGGGGTGGCCCCGCAGCAGTGCCCCCCGCAGGGCACTCACCCCACAGCCCTGTCCCCCACTGTGGGCACAGCAGCTCCAGGGGACAGGGCTGTGTGTGTCAGGTGCCCCATCAGGCTCCAAGCTGGAACTGGACCCCATACGGACACAGAGGACAGTGACACTCTGTGCCTCTTGTTCCTGTATCCCAGAGCTTCCCTACCCCAGGCTGCCTGCAGCCCCCATGCCAGCCCCTCTCTCCAGCACAGCACAAGGCTCCCTGCCCTGGGGCTCTGCTGGCACCTCCTGCTGCCAGGGACACAGCAGCCAGCCCCTAGCCGACATGCAGAGAAACATATTTCTTTTCCCCTTTTATTCCTCCTTCTAAGAGCACAATTGCTCCTTTTCCCCTTCCCCAGGGATATCCCTGCTCCCTGGAAAACCCTTCCCCAGGTTAATTCCTTAGTTATGGTCTGCCTGGAAGGTCCTGGAGCCTCCCCGGTGCTCCCTGCAGGACCCCGAGATGCTGGTGCTGCTCTGCAGAGTGAGTGGGCTGTGGTGCTCTGGGGTCACAGGGTCACTCTGCAGTTGTTGTGGTCATGGTTGGACACAGACCCAGCTGGACAGGCATCATTGTACCTGAGAACACCGTATCAAGGGGCCTCTATCTGTGAATGATGCTCTGAGCAATCACAGGGCCTATAAAATGGCTCAGCTGTGTTCATGTGTCCCTAGACCCAGACAATGACTTCAGGTATAAGCTATCATGGGCGGCTCTTGAAGCTCCTTTCCCTGTGCCTGCAAGGTCCCCAATGTGGTCATAGGCCACCATACGGGGGACAGTCCCAGGCAGATACTACTTGGCCATTCATCACTATCAATCAGGAACACCGAGCACTCACAAGTGAGAACTGAATCCAGTCCTTATTCCCTAACATATCCCCCCAGGAGCAAATTGCCTTGGGCCCATGAAGAGCCCCAGAAAAACAAAAAGCATCTCTCAGGCTGAATGTCATGGAGCAAATTCTTGGCACCAGCTTTGGAAGAAGAGCCCAATCTACAAGATGCACTGAAAACATACCCTTTAATTAGGGGAACGACAGCTCTGACACAATGATAGACACATTTAAAGAAGACCTCTGGGTCAGAAAGACACGGGTAACACCTCTGGAGAAGTGGGATGAATTCAGAAACTTGTGCACAAACCTCATTATTAAAGCAAGAATGCCAAAATCACAAGAGTTGTCTGAGAGAAATTAGATATTACTTGAGTAGAAGGATGGGCAGCTTATTGCTGCTGAAATATTACCAATTGAATCATTTTATCTTTAAGCAGGAAAAGGAAGACAGACAGAAAGAGAGAAAGTGAGAGAACGAGAGAGACAGAGATAGAGGATGAGAGAAAGAAAGGAAGAGAGGATGAAAGGAAGAGGAAGGAAGAGAGGAAGAGAGGAAGGGAGGCAGGGAGAGAGGAAGAGAGGAAGGGAGGAAGGAAAGAAGGGAGGGAGGGAGGGAGGGAGGAAGGAAGGAAGGAAGGAAGGAAGGAAGGAAGGAAGGAAGGAAGGAAGGAAGGAAGGAAGGAAGGAAGGAAGGAAGGAAGGAAGGAAGGGGGAAGGAAGGAAGGAAGGAAGGAAGGAAGGAAGGAAGGAAGGAAGGAAGGAAGGAAGGAAGGAAGGAAGGAAGGAAGGAAGGAAGGAAGGAAGGAAGGAAGGAAGGAAGGAAGGAAGGAAGGAAGGAAGGGAGGGAGGAAGGGAGGAAGGGAGGAGGAAGGAAGGAAGGAAGGAAGGAAGGAAGGAAGGAAGGAAGGAAGGAAGGAAGGAAGGAAGGAAGGAAGGAAGGAAGGGGGAAGGAAGGAAGGAAGGAAGGAAGGAAGGAAGGAAGGAAGGAAGGAAGGAAGGAAGGAAGGAAGGAAGGAAGGAAGGAAGGAAGGAAGGAAGGAAGGAAGGAAGGAAGGAAGGGAGGGAGGAAGGGAGGAAGGGAGGAGGAAGGAAGGAAGGAAGGAAGGAAGGAAGGAAGGAAGGAAGGAAGGAAGGAAGGAAGGAAGGAAGGAAGGAAGGAAGGAAGGAAGGAAGGAAGGAAGGAAGGAAGGAAGGAAGGGGGAAGGAAGGAAGGAAGGAAGGGAGGAAGGAAGGAAGGAAGGAAGGAAGGAAGGAAGGAAGGAAGGAAGGAAGGAAGGAAGGAAGGAAGGAAGGAAGGAAGGAAGGAAGGAAGGAAGGAAGGAAGGAAGGAAGGAAGGAAGGAAGGAAGAAAGGAAGGAAGGAAGGAAGGAAGGAAGGAAGGAAGACCCTTACTGCCAGTTACCCTGAGGATGAGTAGATACACATTGTCAGTCATGCAGTAGATGCAGATGGTCTTGGCATTGTATCCCCTGAACCAGTTTCCTCAGTGCAGCTTTGAGCTCCTTGTTCCTCAAGCTGTAGATGAGGGGGTTCAGTGTAGGAGGCACCAGCGAGTACAAAACAGCCAGGACCAGATCCAGAGCTGGGGAGGAGATGGAGGGGGGCTTCAGGTAGGCAAAAAATGAAGTACTGGCAAACAGGAGGACCACAGCCAGGTGCGGGAGGCACATGGAAAAGGCTTTGTGCCGACCCTGCTCAGAGGGGATCCTCAGCACAGCTCTGAAGATCTGCACATAGGACACCACAATGAAAATGAAACACCCAAAGGCTAAACAAAGACTAACCACACTAACTCCACCTTCCCTGAGGTAGGCATCTGAGCAGGAGAGCTTGAGGATCTGGGGGATCTCACAAAAGAACTGCTCCACCTCATTGCCTTGGCAGAGGGGAATGGAAAATGTGTTCCCAGTGTGCAGGAGAGCATAGAGAAAAACACTGGCCCAGGCAGCTGCTGCCATTTTGACACAAGCTCTGCTGCCCAGGAGGATCCCATAGTGCAAGGGTTTGCAAATGGCAACGTAGCGGTCGTAGGCCATCACAGTGAGGAGACAATACTCTGCTGAGATAAAGAAGACAAAGAAAAAGACCTGGGTAGCACAACCCAAGTAGGAAATGTCCCTGCTGTCCCAGAGGGAATTGTGCATGGATTTGGGGACAGTGGTGGAGATGCAGCCAAGGTCAAGGAGGGAGAGGTTGAGGAGGAAGAAGTACATGGGGGTGTGGAGGTGGTGGTCGCAGGCTACGGCTGTGATGATGAGGCCGTTGGCCAGGAGGGCAGCCAGGTAGATGGCCAGGAAGAGCAAGAAGTGCAAGAGCTGCAGCTCCCGTGTGTCTGAGAATGGCAGGAGGAGGAACTCGTTGAGGGAGCTGCTGTTGGACATTTCCTCCCCATACATATGGGGATTTCACCAAGGAAAAAAACAGACAGAGACAAGTTAGGAGACACTCTTAAAAGGAAAATAAAGAAAAATAATGAAGTTTTCTTATCTATTTGTCTCATTCCCAGATCTCTGAGGCTCACGCCTTTTCTAACAAGAAAATGTTACTCTAAAAAGAGAGCAGCCCCTGCTGAAAGGAGAGTCTGGTTTCAGAGGGCCCATCTCGGACCTTCTCTCCCTTTCTACATGCACCTGAGGGAGGTCTCCACACTCCCCTTGTAGCAAAAAACGCACAAGACCCTTTTCTGCTGCCCATTTACAGCCTCCCACCATCACTTCCAGGATTTCCATAGGTTCCCCATGGGTCGCTGGGATACCACAGATATGCCATGAGACAACAGAGCCTTTCTGGATGGCAGGTGGCAGCCTGCAGGACACCACGGGGTAACAGCCAAATGACTGTGAGGATTTAAGATGGACTTTCCTTAAGGGACAGTCAATTCATTTCCCTGTATTGCATTTCCTGGAGATCCACAGGACAGAATGGGGCTGTGGAGACCTCACTCCCTTGGAAATCCTTCTTTTCCACTACTTGTAGCTTTGGTGCCTGAACTGCAGCTGGATACTCCCAACCACAGGAAGCAGAGAGCAAGAACAGGAGCAGCATGGACAGGAGAAGGATTAAGGAGCAACATCATGACCCTGTTGCCAAGGGAGGCAAGGAGAGGGACAGAGAGGCATTCTGGAAAACCTTCGCTTTAGCAGCAGGGTATGGCACCTTGCAGAGGGGGACATTGCAGCACTGCCCCTCTCAGCCCTTTGGTGGGGAGGCACCAAAGAGATGCCCCTCTCCTCTGCCACAGCTCTGGCTGCAGAGTTCAGCCCGAGCCCCATGCCCTGCAGTTCCTTCTCCTTCCCTGCCCATCTCTGCTGCCTGGAGCTGTCCCTGCTGGCAGCGCTTTCTCTGTCGCAGTGTCTTGTCCCTGTCACTGCTCAAAGATCCCATGTCACCCTCTGGGTGCTCAGTTCTGCCCTACAGAAACCTCTGGGCAATGTCCAGGGCCAGCTCTGTGGTTGCAGGTTGGAATGGAGCAGGTCACATAAAGTCCTAGGATGCTGCAAAGAAGATGCTGATGCTGCCTTTAGGCTAAAGTGGGGATGAAGCAGCTCACTGACATTTCTCACAGACCTATTAATTTCTCAGAGGGAAGGTTTACGACTCCCAGCTCATTGCCAAAACAGAAAACTTGTTCCTTCATTATCCCTGTGAAAATGAGGAAAGTGAAAGTGCAGAGACCTGAAGGAAAGCTCCTACTCCTTCAAGCAGCTCTTCTCTTGATTTTCCTCTTGAAAGGACCCCTCAGACATGTCCTGCACATGTGCTGGAGCTGTGAGCAGAACCTGACCCCTGCAGCACCTCTCAAAGGCAGAAAGAACCTGCCCTGCCAGGGATCTCTGCTCACCCAAAGCTTCTCCCCACAGCACCACAGGGATCTCCCTGGAGAGGCTGTGTGCTGACCCTCACAGATGGCAGAGTCACTGCCCTGGGCAAACAGCACCATGAGGTACAGGGACACTGCTCTGAATCACAGCCCCAGGCAGACCTTGGTGCACTCCCTGCCTTCACAGCCCTACAGCCCTGTGTTCAAGTGGCATAGCCAAGAGAAGCATACCCTGATCCTCTGACCATGTGTCAGGGAATCCCTGCCCTGAAGCATCTCCTCCTCCTGCTATGTCCTGCTTGCTCCAGGAGAGAGACCATTAAAAATCCTATGAGCCATGGTTTGGTTGGGATGCAGACACCCCCTCCAGGAACCTCAGCAGCATTGCCCTGCAGACAGAGACTCACTGTTTCAAGGGCTGTGAAGTTTGTTCCCACAATGAGCTCTGCTCCTGCTCCACACTGCTGTTCCCCTCTCGCTGCCTTCTCTCCTCCCCTGTCCGCAGCAGCAGGCAGTGCCCGCAGCCCTGCTGCTCTTGGCACAGGAGCTGCTCCTGCACTCGGCTGTCTCTGGGCAGTGCTGCCAGGCTGCCACGAGCTGCCTCCGTCCCAGGAGCCTGGCCCCGCTCAGGAGCAGAGGAACAGCTGAACTCATCAATTTCTCTGTCCCTCGTGCTCCCTCCTCCTGGGAAATGTGCACTGTAGTCAATTAAAATAATCCCTGATTGTCCCTCTCTGAACACTAGGAAAGACTGGTGTCAGCACTGTAGTTTGTTTCATCAGAGTATTGTTACTTGGAAGAGCTGAAAATGTCCCACTCAGGAAGCCCCTCTTCCCAACTCTTAGCTAGGCAAGATAAATGAATACAAGAATAGAGCTCACTTTCCCAGTGTTCAGGTATTGGTTGATGTCACCCAGTTTGGGATTGTCAGGCTGGTTTAGAAGACCCTGGGCTGCCATGGTATTCTGTGGTGAGCTCCACAGAAACACACAGCAGGTGGGATTCCCCTTGCCCAAGCTGAAGTGAGCACAGCAGGGATGCCTGGATGGGAGGTCTTGCTCTATGCTCCCAATCACTGGTCGTTCAGGGTGGGTGTCAGCTGCACACACACAAACCCTTGGTGACACTGGAAGGGTCAGAGGTGGTTGAAGGCATGTGCCAGTGTCTGATTGCTATGATCACCATACCTACTTTCTTCTAGAGCATGTATTGGGACCGGGTAGGGAATTGCTTTGGTCCACCAAAATGTTATCAGATGCCCACTGCTACCAGAGCTCTACTCACTAGGAAGCTGAGACACGAGCAGATGCCGACATTCAAACAATTCATCTCATTCTGTTCAGGCACTTGTCCCTTTCAAGTGGTTTTGGGCACTCAGGTTTCTTAACACTGCCCACACATCTGGATCCCACCACTGTCCTTCAGCCAAGTCCTAACAGTCTAAGCCAAGCTTACTTCATCAATGAGAGAGGCACATCACACCAAGGTCTCTGCATCCTTCATACCTTCTAGCTCTCCCTCTCTTGAAACTCTTCACACCCCTAGATGTCATGAACGGGACTTGGGCCAATGATGACCTTAGGCTGTGAACTCAAGCCAAGGGACTTTTCGCTGGCATCTTGTCCTTCCTGGAGATTGGTTCACCTCTGTCACAGGTCCCAAGGCTGCCAGCCTAACTACAAAATGCTGTCTAAGGATGTTTGAGAATGTGAGAATGAGAAGGATAAGGAAAGCGGGACCACCACATTGAGGAATGAGACCCCCTTCTGGAATGTGCGTGTGCACAGTCTTAGAAGGATTCTATGACAGGAAGGTGGAGATTTGCCCGCCCCTGGGCAGCCTCCTGGCATGTACTGGCCTTACGTGACAGGATGCCCCGGGAATAAAACATGAGGGCAGACTCTGTTGGGATGGAGACTCCCAACATCGAGGTGAACGTTGTCTCCTGCAGGGATGCCCGCTATGATTGAGAGCCTGCCAGCCTCTCCACTCTGCTATCTTGGAGAAATGTGTGGTCTCATAGTTCTGCTGGCAAGTATTATTCAGTAAGTAACTGTTTCGTATTCCTTTGTACTTGTAGCTATGTTGCTTTGATTAAAGGCATCAGTGTCAGTAAGTCTGTCTCATCAGATGTGTTTTTATTGCCGAATCCCGAGCCCATGCGGCACACCTGCTCAGGAGCAGAGGCCCAGCTGGACTCACGAATTTCTCCATCTCTCGTGCTCCTTCCTCCTGGGGAACGTGCACTGGAATAGACTGAAATAATCAACTGTGGTCTCTGTCTAAGCTCTGAAGGAAGATTGATGCCAGCATTGCAGCTGGTCTCATCAGAGGATGGTTATTTGCAAGAGGTGGAAACATCCCAATCTGGAAGACCCTATTGGCATCTCTTACCTGAGCAGGACACCTAGATGGGGACAAGAAGAGAGTTCATTTTCCCAGAGTTCAGGTATTGACTCAGATGAGCCAGGCTGGGCTTCTCAGGCTGGCCTAGGAGGCCCTGGGCTGGAGGGGAATTCAGATCCTTCCCATGTGCTCTACCAAAGCACCCAGGAGGTGGGATTCCCCCTGTGCAGGCAGAAGGGAGCACAGCAAGGCTGTGTGCAAGCAAGATCCTGCTCTATGCTCCCTTTAATATCACTGGGGATGGAGGAGGAAAGCCAGTTGCTCACACACAAGCACATGGTGACACTGAAAGCGAGCGAGGTGCTTGAAGGCATGCACCTACTTCCATCAAGAGCGTGAACTGGGGACCAGGTAGGGAGTTGGTGACCTGAAAGGACACCACATGCCCACTGCCACCAGAGCTTCTCGACTAGGCAGCTGAGGCACATGCAGACACTGCAAGCAGTTGATGTCGATCAGTGCAGGCACTTGACTCAGTGACACCAAAACAGGCCCACAGGGACAGGTGGGCTGCCTGGGGTGTCCAGCACAACCCCATGTCTCTAGCAGATACAGCAGGGCACCTATAGGAAAACCAGGACCCTTTGCAGTGGTTTCCTGACAGCGTCCAAACAACTGGATGCCACCACTGCCTTAGGCCAAGTCCTCCTTATCTCCAGTCAAGCGTGCTTCAGAAATGGGAGAGGCACATCACCCCAAGGTCTCTGCGCTAGTCGCTGCACCCTTAACACCTTCTATCACTCCCTCCCCAGAAACCCTTCACACCCCTATAGGATATGAAGAGGAAACGGGCTAAGGGTGACCTCAGGCTGCCAAATCACAGGCTGCCCACATCCAGGAACTTCTTCAGGAACTTGATGTTATGATGTTATGATGAAGCAGTCCTGTCCCACATGCTGATCACTGAGGGATGCCACTAATAGCCAGCTGCCGCTTGGCAGCACTGTACTGCTGATCACTGTTCTCAGTGAGCCTGATACTCCATCCACCTGCTTTATGGTCCACTCTGCAGATCAGTTCACAATTTGACTAGAAGGAGACTATAAGAAACCTTTCCAATGCCCTTGCTAAAGCGAGAGTTCACAAAATCCCCTGCTTTGTCCTTTTGAACACAGGCATTCCTCTTGAGGTGGAAGGCAACCAGGTTGCTCTGGGAAGGGCTGACTTTACTCTTGTATCAGGTTGGTAGGTGGTTTCACCAGGGAAAACTCCTGGCTCCTGTCCCAGTGCTGCTCAGCTACAAAAATTATTATTAGTTTGTCCTTAAACTCTCTTGAAATTCCCTTTGCTGCTGCTTGTCCTTGTTGTCTCTTGTCCTTTCCTGACCTTGGCCCCAATCAGACTTTCACCGAGGACAGTGACACCTTCACCTCTAAGCGCAGCCTTGCTGGGGTCTCCAGGCACCGCGCAGGCAGGCCTGCTCCATGGTAGGAGAGGGGTCTGCAGACAGTGGGGCTGCCTTGGGGACCCTCAGCAACAGGCAGCAGAGCAGGGGCACATTGCAGGCACCTGGCGGTGACAAGAAGGCAAGAGCGTCCCTCCTCCCTGGGGGCAGACGCCTTCTGAGGGCAAGGGCACGCTGGAGATGTGGGGGACCCTGGACCCTTCCACAAGGCTTCACACACGGTCTCGTTTTCTCCTGCTTTGGGTGTTTTCCCCACAGATTAATTTTCACTAGTATTCTTACACTTTGCCACTTCTTCCCACATTTTTCCCACATTTTCCTCTACTTTGATAATTTTCCCACACTTTGACTTTTTTTTCCTTCTCTTTCACAATTATTCTCTCCCATGCTTGTGACCATTTTCGCACACTTGTGAAGATTTTCCTACTCTTCTGTCTTTTACCCAACCTCTCCTCCTTTTCCCATGTGTTCTCGATATTACTGAGCTCTTGGTGTTCTTGCGCTTTCCTTTTTTCCCATCACTTCACACTCTTTCCACTTTTGTAACCATTCCCACACTTTTGACCATATTCCTACACTATTGTTCCTTACCCATGTTTTTCCCTGTTTTCCATGATCTGGACACTTCTCAAAATATTTTTGCACCTCTTCCCGCCATTTCAATTTCTTTTCCAAAGCTTACATTTGCCATCTATTATTTTCCAACTCTTGCGCTCATTTGCCACACTTTCGCACTTTTCCCTATGCTTTTAGTAATTTTTCCATGCTTTCCCTTCTTTCCCTTCCTTTAACTGTTCTCCTACACTTGCCATATTCTTCCCACGCATTTCCCCTTCTAGAACCTTGTTAAAAACCCTGTACATACCAATAAAACCGAAAATCATTTCTTACATATTAAGACGATAGCTAATGTCTCTTAGCTAGGCAGGGCAACTAGATGGGGACAAGAATGATTTCTTTACATATTGATTGCAATTAATAAATGGTATTAACTTCCTTCTCCACTCTTGCCACTCAGTGCTGCACCCACAGGGCAGGAATTTCGGGGGTGGTAAATGAGTGTGGGCAGAAACAAGCCCATGTTGGGAACCTAAGCACGAGAGTCCCAAGTGTTTTGTCTTTTCCTGGTGGCAGGTTGGGATTGGTGTCACATGGAGCTGGGGGGGTGCAAAA
Source organism: Tinamus guttatus (assembly GCF_059628265.1). Classification (NCBI taxonomy): domain Eukaryota; kingdom Metazoa; phylum Chordata; class Aves; order Tinamiformes; family Tinamidae; genus Tinamus; species Tinamus guttatus. Next base: position 202,834 of record NW_028289324.1, read on the forward strand.
CGCGGCTGTTCCCATGTGCTGACCTGATGGTCGAGCAGGTGGCCACGCTGGTGAGGAGAGCCTCAAAGTGGGAGCAACTCGGGGAGGAGGAGGACTCCAAAAAGGGTGAGGAAGTGATGGCCTGGGATGGCAAGGAATAGCCACGGAGTGATGTGGGAAAGAGAAGCTCAGGGACGGAGCAGCGGGATGCAGGGAGCCCTGCCTTGGGGTGAACCAAGAGGCAATCGAGAGCACAGGGACGAGGACGGGGGTGGCCTCGTGGTGGGTGTCTGCTATGGAGTGCCTGACAAGGGGCAGCCTCTGCAAGGCCTGGGGAGCGCAGAGCTGTGGAGAGGACAACTCGTCCTGCACCCCAGGGACCTGCTCAGGAGTGGGGAGAGGAGGTGCCTGGTGTCCCCATGGCGACTCCCAGGGCTTTGTGATGGGGGTGGCATCACACCCACAGGCCACTGTGATGGGGCAGTCCCCAAGGTGACCGTGTCCCTGCTAGGGTCTTCACTCTGAGGAGAGCGGCGCAACCAGCAGGGAGCAACTCCCCTTGGTGCCCGTGCGAGAGGTCCTCAGAGAGGTTCCTAGACATGGAGAAGGAACAGCAGGGTAATTCCTGCTCCTCATCCACGGAAAGGAATTCCAGTGCACAAGACTGCACGAGTGAGGTGAGTGGTGAGGCTGGAGGGAGAGTTGGGAGGCAGGGCCAGGACCCACATGGAGAGCACGAGGATGGCGAGGAAGGAGCCCTGGGTCACGATAGTGGGGCAGGAGCTCCTCCAGTGAGGGGACGTGTATTCCTGGGCGTGGGAAAAGCAGTCTGACCTACACCCTCCCACTGTACTCAGTGCCAGTGAGGATGGACCTTGAATACTGTATTCAGATTTGGGCATGGGAAAAACTTTGAGGTGCTGGAATATTTCCAAAGGGCAACAAAGTTGGTGAAGGGTCTGGAGCACAGACCTTATGAGGAGCGGCTGAGGGAGCTGGGGTTATTTAGTATGGAGAAGAGAGGCTCAGGGGTGACCTTATTGCTCTCTACAACTACCTGAAAGGAGGGTGCAGTGAGGGGAGGCTGATCTCTAACATACTGATAGGAAAAGAAGAAATGGCTTCAGGTTGCACCAGGAGAGGAACTGGTTAGATACTAGGAAAACTTTCCACATGGGAAGAATTGTAAAGCATTGGAAGAGGCTGCCCAGGGAGGTGGTGGAGTCACTGTTCCTGGCAGTGTTCAAGAAACGTGTAGATGAGGCATGTAGGGATATGTATAGCAGGCGTGGTGCTGAAGGGCTTACAGTTGGCCTTGATGGTTTTGAAAATCTTTCCCAAACAAAATGATTCCATGATCTGGATGCCCCAAGGCCCACATGAACCCCATGAGCTCTGTGCTGAGGGCAGAGAGCAGGTACGGGCCAAGCTCAGCCGGATTTTGCTCAGCCAAGAGGTTCCCTTCGACACGACGCTGGGGTTTCCTGTGCTTAGGAGCTGCTCGTACCAACACAAGTGTCCCCATCACGGGCCTCCTTCTCCCCACAGGTGGGCCAGCAGGAGCTGCCCGCAGCAGTGCAGCGCAGACGGACCCCAGCTTCGTCCCACCGAAGGGACTGGCTGTCGCCGCTGCCCGGCCCTCAGGGCTCACGCTGCTCCCAACACAGCATCACACAGGTACAGAGCTGAGCGGCGGTGACAGCCAAGCATCCACCTGGGAAGCATGGAGGGAGGGAAAAGGAAAAGTAACCTGGCCTGTGTGGTGTGTGGTGGGCTTCGATTGCAGGCGGTGGAGGACAAGGCCAGTGATGTCTTCTGCACAGTGCAAGATCTGCATCCCTCCACCGGCCCTGTAAGGAAGAGTTCTTTAGGACCCAGCAGGACACGTCTTGGCAGGGTTCCTGGAAAAGCGGGGACATCAGACGTGCCCAGCTTCCCACCTCTCCCAGCCAAGGCAGCTTGGCAGACACAGGGAGGCTTGGAGGACTCTGCAGTGAAACCAGCAGGATCTGCAAGTCACACCAAGCTGCCTGCTCTGGAAACGTCCTGCAGGTCTTCACCCAAAGGCAGGGCCTTTGCCCTGGACAAGGAAGAGGTGGCCAGGAAAGTCCTGGACAGAATGAACATGGCTTTGGAGAGGGTGGCTTTGCAGGACTCTACCATGGGCTGCCTCATGTTTGGTGAGTCTGCACTCACTGCCACCCCTAGGCATCCCCGGGGTTGCCCTGAGCTCTCCTGGAGCCTCAGGTTCCCTTCCACAAGGATAGGCATCTGTCATCAGCACTGTCACCTGTGCGACAGCCCCAGGCATTCAATTCAGAGACCATTCTGCACCTCCCATGGCAGTGCTCCCAGGGACATGAACCCCGAATGCAGCCCTTGGTCCCTGAAAGACCACGCTGGGCCTCTGACCTCCTCCCCTGGAGCCCACAGAGCGCACAGGCAGAGCAGAGGCCCTTTCATGCTGCAATCCCTTGGGTGCATTGGTGTACTGTTGACCCCAGCTTCAGAAGAAAGACACAAACTTAATGTTTTTCTGGAGGCTAAGTCTGGCATAAGGCTGCCCATTGCCTTGTCCTGCTTTACTTAGGAAACACATGGAAACACAACCCCACCACCACTCTGTCCCTTCAAAAGTCCAAAGGTGTCTGTGTGTGTCCAGCCACCACCCTCTCTCCATCCCTGTGGATTACGAGCTTAGACAGGAAGCTCCTATGGAGAGACATAAAATTTAGTCAAGGGGAAACCTCCTGTGAACTTGCGGAGCACACAGGAGAGAACTGAACCCCGCTGCATCCCAGGAGCTTCTCCATGGGCATTTGGTGCATGGATTAACTCCCCGTGAAGAGCCCGAGGAGCAGGAGGAAACGAACCAACTTCCTGCTCCTGGGCAGGTGTCCTGTCCTCTTCCGTGGCGGGAGCAGAGGCTTCTGCAGTGGGACATTTCCAGCCCACAGAGGATCGTCCCCTGCTGGCACCAGCCGCAGCGCTGGGCTCCAATGTTACCGATGTTATCGAATATTCATTAATCCGCAGCCAATCAGGTGGCGGCGGCGGGGCCCGGGGGCGGGGCAGGTACTGCTGCTGGCAGGTGGGCGGGGCAGCGGCAGAAGCAGCCAATGAGCGCGCGGCGGGAGGCTGGGGGCGTGGCGGCGCGTGCCGTGGGCAGGGCCAGCGCGTGACGCGGCCGTTGGGCAGCGGCGGCTGCAGGCGGCGGCGGCCCCGGGGCCGCAGCGAGGCGCGCGGCGGGCGGCGGCGGCTGCGGGCGACGCGAGTCCCGCACGACCGATCCCTGCGCGATCCCTGTGCGGCCAGAGGCGCTCGGGAGCGTGGGAGGCGGCGGCTGGAGGCGGCCCGAGGCGCGAGGGGCCGGCCGGGGCCCCGCGGCCTCGCAGCCGGAGGCTGGGGCCGTTGCTGGCTGTTGTGGACAGCGGCCGTTGGGCTGTGCGGGAGCGCGTGGCAGGTGGCGGAGGAGCGCGCGGCCCCGGCGGGCCGGTCCGGCAGGCGGTGGCCCCGCAGCTGCAGCCGCCCGGCCCAGCCCGGCCTGGCGCGGCCCCCCGGGAGCGGCGGCGCCTGGTGCCAGGGAGCTGCGCGCGGCCGCCATGGGGAAGCGGAGCTCGGCCGGCTGCGTGCCGAGGTGAGCGGCCCCGCGGGTGCCGGCCCCGCTGGGCCCCGCTGGGTGCTGCCGTCCCCCGTGGCACCCCCAGAGCCGCCCCCTTGGGGCCGGGTACCCCCCTGCTTTGAGTGCCAGACACCCCGGGTGTCTCTTCCCCCCAGTGCCGCTTCCTGTGGGGGCCGTGTCCCCCCCGCCCTTGAGTGCAGGGTCCCACCAGTCCCCATCTACCCCCACCCCTGGTCCCCGTCACTGTCCACCCTGCCCTGGGGTGCAGGGACTTGCCACTATTGTCCTCCCAGCGTCCCCTCCCCATGTGACACGGCCCCAAAACACACTCGCCTGTCTGCAGACATGGAGAGATGCCTGCGCACAAGTGCGTGTGTGTAAGCGAGCACGGGGACGCGCGTGTGCTCGGGTGTGCATGTGCTCGGAAGTGCCCGCGCCCGTGTGTGCGTGTGCGCTGCGCCCGCTCCTGCCAACTCGTGGCAGGGGCCCGCGTGGCCCCGGAGCTGCGCGTGAGCCCGGCCATCCGTGTGTGTGGTGCGTGCGAGCTGGCAAGTGTGTGCGCTGCACACGGGAGATGCACCCCAGGCGTGCGAGTCTTCACGGCCACCTGTGCCTCCTGTGACACGTGTGTGCTCGTCAGCACACTCGCGTCCTGTGTGTGCAGGACACGTGTTCTCATGCATATGGTCACGTCACCCGTGTGTGAGACACGTGAGTGCCTGTGATCACCCTCACGTCACCCGTGTGTGAGACACGCTGGTGCTCGTGCACATGCCCATGACACCTGCTTGCAGCACACACATGTGCTCGTGCGCGCCCTGCCCGGGGTCCCCATCTCTCCTGCTGGGATTATGGGAATGGGCCCAGGCTTCGGGGCCCCGCTCTGTCCGTTGACTGCCCCCTCATCCTCCCCAGGTTCTTCAGAGCCTTCCTGAAGAGGCTGCGGATTGTGCGCAGAGTGGTCAAGAACCCTGACGCCACCACTGCCGAACCCCAGGTGAGACCCAAGGGGGTCCTGTTGGTGGGAGAGCTGGGACCGAAGGGTTCCTACCCCCGGGGGGACACCAGGGTATCTGGGGGGCTCAAAGAGGTCTGTGGGGAAGGTGCCGAAGGGGCCCCTGGCACTTGAGGTCTGGGGGGTCCCATCGCTGTCGCAGGGCAGAGCTGGTGGGAGGGGGCACCAATGGGATGGATCATCGGGGCTTTTGGTGAGGGTCCCAGAGCACTGCGGGGTGCAAAGGGCACAAGGGTCCTGTCCCGGGGTGCAGGCAGGGGTTGGGAAATGGTGCCAGGGACTTCCCAAGACGCCCTATGGTGCAAGAGGGGGATTCCGAGGGGCCTGGAGGGGCCCAGGGGTGCCCCAGGCTGCAGGCAGGAGGGTCCCAAGGGGATTCCAAGGGTGCAACGTGGGTGTCACAAGGAGTTGGGGGGATGGTGTCCCGTGGGTGCCCCAGGGTACCACATGGGGGTTTAAATGGGCCTGGGGAGATCCCACGGTGCAACAAGGGTGTCCCAAGTGGTCTGGGGTGGGAGTGGGGGGTTCAATGGTTCCCTATGGTGCAACGGGGGGGTCCCAAAGGGTCCAAAGGGACCACGGGTCCTCCAGGGTGCACACAGGGGGTCCCAACAGGTCTTGAGGGGCACAGTGGTACCCCCGAGCATGGGCAGGATGGACCCGAGGGGTCTGGGAGCCCCAAGGATGCCCCAGAGTGCAACAGGGGAGCCGCAAAGGGTCTGGTGGGGCCCATGGGTGCCTCAGGGTGTAGGCTGGGGTATCCCAAGGGGTCAGCAGTGTCCCGTGGGTACCCCAGTTTACGATATAGGGATTCCAAGGGATCTGGGGATCCCGTGAGTGTCCCAGGGTCCAACATGGGGGTTCCAAGGGGCCTGGTGCTGCCATGGTGCAACATGGGGATCCCAATGGGTAATGGTGGCCTGGGATGCAGGCAGGGGGATCTCAGTGTGTCTGGGAGGTTCCAAGGGTGCCCAGGGTGCTAGAGTGGGTCCCAGTGGGTGTGTGTGGGGCAGGGGGGCAGGTCTAGGGTGCCCAGGATGCAGGCAGGGGGTTACGAGGCATCTGTAGCAGGGGGAGGGTTCCAAAGGTGCCCTGTGGTGCAAGAGGGGAATCCCAAGGGGTTTGTTGGGGTCCCATGAGTGCCGCAAGGTTCAGGCAGGGGATTCTGATGGGTCTCTGGGCGTTCCATGGGTGCCCCAGGGTGCAGCAGGGGAGTCCCAAAGGGTCTGGGTGAGCAAGGGAGTCCCAGGGTACCTGGTGGGGGGTCCCAATGGGTCTGGAGGGCAACAAGGGTGTCTCAGGGTGCAGGCCTGGGAGTGACAAGAGGACTGCAGGGGGGCGAAGGTGCCTTGTGCTGCAACAGGGGGTCCCAAAGGATCTGGTGGAGTCCCCTGTGTGCTCCAGGGTGCAGGCAGTAGGTTGCAAGGGACTGGGGATCCCCAGAGTGTCCTGTGGTGCCACAGGGGGTCGGAAAGGGCCTGGGGGTCCCATGGAGCTCCAGGGGCAGGTGGGAGTACCAAGAAGTCTGGGCAAGACCAAGTTTTCCCCAAGGTGCAATAGGGGGATCCCAGTGGGTCTGTGGGGTTCCCAGGCTGCCCCAGGGTGCAGGCAGGTCCCAAGCCACCTGGGGCTCCAGTGGTTGCCCTGGGGTGCAGACATGGGTCTGGAGGGGATCCCATAAGTGCCCTGTGCAGCTGGGTGTTCCAGTGAGTCTGGAGAGCTGCCAGGGGCTCCTGGGGCAGGAGGGAAACTCCATGGAGTGGCTGGGGCTCCAGGGGGAAGGGGGCCCTGCCCCCCTGCACTGCTGGGTGCCTCCTGGTGACACCGAGCCCGGCACAGGGCTCCCCGCGGGTGCTGCGCTCCAAGGAGCTGGAGGGGGCCGTGGGGCCCAGCGCCCCCCCCGTGCCGGAGCTGCAGCTGCAGACGGGGCCCGCGGCCCCGCGAGCCCCCGCACAGGTGCCCCCGCGCGCGGCGCCCCTCGCCCTGCGGCCCCCGGCACCCAGTGCCCCTGGGGCGCTGCCACCGGGACCTGCCACCCTGGGGGTCCCAGCACGAGGAGCCCTCGCTGTGGGGCCACCTGCACCACGAGCCCTCCCTGCTGGGTCCCAACCAGCTGGACCCGTCACCTTCAGGCCCTCAACACCAGGGCCCCCCACTCAGGGACACATCCCACCTGGGCACCTCAACCTCGGGCTCCCAACCCCAGGCCCCTTCATCCCCAAAACATCTGACCATGTGTGTATCGTTATAGAACCCCCACCCACAAGACCCCCCACCCCAGGCCAATGTCCCAGTGACCATTCACCCGTGGGAACAAGTCCCCAGGATCCCTCAGCCGCCTGCTCTAAACATCAGGCTGCTTCAGGCCCACGGCTAGGCCCAGGGGACCCTTCATCCATGGGACGGCCCCCCCAGGACCACTTCATACATGGACCCCCATTCCCAGGAGCCCATCGACCCCCACCTATGCAACCCATCACCCGTGGGCCCTGGTACCCGGCACTCTTCATTTCTGGACCCCCACCTCCCGGCCCCTTCCCCCATGGGCTCCCAACTGTGAAACCCTTCACCCATGGGCCCTGCTTCCCTGGGCCCTCCTTCCATAGTGCCCCCGGCCCTGGACCCTTCACCCAGGGGCCCCTGCCCCCAGTAACCATCCCCCGTGGACCCCAGATCCCAGACCCCACAACTTGTATTCCCCAACCTGCAGGACCCAATTCTCACGGGCGCAAAACTCCCATACCCATCAGTAAGGGTCCCCCCCCATCAGCACCCTTACCCCGTGGGCCCCCACCTCCCAAATACTTCCCCTGTGGTCCCTGTTTTCCTGAACCCTTCACCCGTGGGCCCCCACCTCCCGGCCCCTTCCCCCAACAACCCCCACCACCAGAAAACATTCCCCATGGGACCTGGTCCCCTGCACCCTTCTCCTATAGGGCCCCATCACCCGGCTCTTTCCCCCATGGGTTCCCACCTCTACATCCCTTTATCCATCCACCCCCACATATGGAACCCAACACCCGTGGTCCCTGGTTCCCTGACCCCTTCATTCATAGACCCCCAACTCTCGAACACGTCGTCCCTGGACCCTTCTTCCCTGCACCCGTCCTCGGAAGGGTCCCCTCCCCTGAACCCTTCACCCGAAGGCCCCAACCTGCAGGATGCTTTACCCGAAGACCCTGTTCCCCTCAACCCTTCATTCGTGGACCCCCACCTCCCGGCCCCTTTCCCCATGGGCTCCCAACTGTCAAACCCTTCTCCCGTGGGTCCTGCTTCCCTGGGTCCTCCTTCCGTAGTGCCCCCTGCCCTGGACCCTTCACCCGTGGGCCCCCACCCCCAGTAACGATCCCCCGTGGACCCCAGACCCCAGACCCCACAACTTGTATTCCCCAACCTGCAGGACCCAATTCTCACGGGCGCAAAACTCCCATACCCATCAGTAAGGGTCCCCCCCCATCAGCACCCTTACCCCGTGGGCCCCCACCTCCCAAATACTTCCCCTGTGGGCCCCGTTTCCCTGAACCCATGACCCGTGGTCCCTGGTTCCCTGACCCCTTCATTCGTAGACCCCCAACTCTCGAACACGTCGTCCCTGGACCCTTCTTCCCTGCACCCGTCCTCGGAAGGGTCCCCTCCCCTGAACCCTTCACCCGTGGGCCTCCACCTCCCGGCCCCTTCCCCCATCAACCCCCACCTCCTGAGCCCTTTCCCCATGGGCCCCGATCCCCTGCACGCTTCTCCCATAGGGCCCCATCACCTGGACCCTTCCCCCATGGGCTCCCACCTCCACGTCCCTTTATCCATCGACCCCCACCTATGGAGCCCGTCACCCCTGGGTCCCGGTTCCCTGAACCCTTCATTCGTAGACCCCCGCGTCCTGAAGCCTTCACCCCTGGGTCCCGGTTCCCTGAACCCTTCATTCGTAGACCCCCGCCTCCTGAAGCCTTCACCCCTGGGCCCCGGTTCCCTGAGCCCTTCCAAAGAGCCCAAACCTCTGGACCCTTCCCCCATGGGCCCCAACCTCGTGGATACAGCACACGAAGACCCCAGGCCCCTCCACCTTTTATTCATAGGGCCCCAGGCCCTGAACACTTCATCCATGGGCCCCCATCCCCTGGGTCCTTCATCCGTAGGTCCCCCTACCCTGGGCCCTTCACTCATGGACCTTCACATCCCGAACACTTTGCCCGTGGACCCCACTTCCCTAGACCCTTTACCCGTGGACCCCGCTTCCCTAGACCCTTTACCCATGGACCGCGCTTCCCTGGACCCTTTATCCGTGGGCCCTGCTTCCCTGGACCATTTATTCCTGGGCCCCGCTTCCCTAGACCCTTTACCCATGGGCCCTGTTTCCCTGGACCCTTTATCCGCGGGCCCGCTTCCCTGGACCCTTCCCCCATGGGCCCCAACCTCGCGGCCCCTTCCCCCATGGGCCCCCACCTCCCGAGCACTTTCCCCGTGGGTCCCGGCTCCCCGGACCTTTCTTCCATAGGGCCCCGACCCCCTGAACACTTCAGCCAGGGGGTCCCCATCTGCTCAGTTCCTCCCCTCCCGGAGCCACCACCCATGGGCTCCCACCTGCAGAACGGTTCCCCTGGGCGTCCTTGTCCTCAGTGCCCATCCCCTGTGGTCCCCCCCCAGCACATTTGATCCATAGGCCCTATGAGCCTTCCCCCTTGTGCCCCCACCCCCAGGACCATTGACCCTTGGGTTCCCTTTCCCCAGCCTGATCCTCCCCCCAGCAGCCGCAGGGCCCTGTTGCCAGGACCCCCCACCCCCAGGACACTTCCCTCCCAGCCCCCGTCCAGGACCCCTCCCCCTTGAGCTGCCCCCAGCCCCCTTCACCCACAGACTCCGGTGCCCAGGACCCTTCCCCGCGTGGCCCTCACCCCAGCACCCTTCACCCGCACAGCTCCTGCCCCCAGCGCCCCTCGCTCCCCGCAACAGCCCCCGATCCCTCCTGCCACAGGCGCCCGGGACCCTCCAGCCGCCCTTCCCCTGGCCCCTTCACCCACAGCAGCCTCCCCCGTGCAGCCTGGATGTCCAGAGCTCGTGCCCGAGCCCCTGCAGCCTTCAGGGCAGGGGTGCCCACATTGTCCCTGCGGGGCCGTGTGTCCCGAGTGCCCTGCACCCCTGGGTGCCCACGTGCCAGCGGGTGCCTGCCGGCTGCCCCAGAGCATGCGCCCCTCGGGTGTCCTCAGGCTGGTGCCCCGGTGCCTGGGGTGCGTGTGGGTGCTGGGACACCTGGGTGCGTGCGGGTGCCTGTCCCCAGTGTGCCTGCAGGCCAGTACCTGCAAGCCTGGGCCCTTGGGTTCATGCGGGCGCCTGGATGCCTGGGCCCTCGGGTGCGTGTGGGCACCTGCTGGGGGGCACCCCGATGCCGGGGTCCTCGGGTGCCTGCGGGTGTCCAGAGTGAGCAGCGAGCTCGCAGACACCCAGGTCCGTGGTGCATGCGGGAGGCCGGAGGCGAGCGTGGAGCTCCTGGGTGCCCAGCGCCCAAGGTTTGCAGGTGCTCGCGCAGAACGTGGCAGTGTCCCACACCGAGATTCGGATGAAGTCTCAAGCGGCGCATGGACCACAAGGACAAGAACAGGATGCCAGGTGAGGCCCCCGAGGCACCCACGGGTGCCCCGAGTCCCCGCTGACACCACTGGAGTCAGAGGGGAAGGGCAAGGAATGGGGATGGCCAAGGGCACGGGGCAGCTCCCCCAGCAAGGGCAGCACCCGCTGAAAAGGGGCACGGGAGCATCCCTGGGGTGGGCAGCCCAGCCAGGTGCTCACCCATGGGTGCCCCCAGATGACTCTGCTGACATGGACAACTGTTCAGAGGAGGAGAGCATCTGCTTGGAGCAGGAGGGCAGTGACGATGCTCTGCACGGCAGGTGGGTGCTTGATGGGTGTCCCACTGCTTGCACGGCACCCACAGGTGCCCCCGATGGTGCCATCCTGTCACACTGTCCCCCAGGACCTTTTCTACAAGAAAGAGGAGCTGCAGAAAGTGAAGAAGAGGAGGAGGACGCTCCCAGGCTCTGCTTGGACCCAGGTGAGCAGGTGCCTCTCCAGGGTGGAGGTGACAGGGTGCCCGGGGGGTCCTGCTGCAGCCTTGGGTGTTGTGGGTGCTGCAGGAGGAGCTGGGGGCAGTACCCAGGATGCTCCCCCACGTGCCAGGGTGCCAGGTCCTAGAATTGTGCCCAGGGTGTCCCCAGCGGTGCTGGGTCCCCAGGGTGCCCCTGCCTCTGCCCTGACCTACCCGCTCTCCGCAACAGCAGCCCAACATCAAACAGAAATTGTTGGCCTTGCTGAGACACTTCAAAGTGTTGGGTGAGGTAGGGTGTCCCCCCAGGCACCCATGGGTGGCCCTGGGCCCCCAGGCTCCCTGTGGAAAATGGGGCTCTGCAGATGGTCCCAAACACCCCCCAGCTCCCTCTACTCCCACTATTAAGGTGTCCCCAACCTCTCCCAGACACCCCTGGTATTGGGGTGAATCCACCTCCCTTCACCCCCACAGTATTTAGTTCCCCCCAACCTTTCCCAGACCCTGCCCAGGATTGGGGTCCCCAAGCCACATTTTCAGCCAATATTGGGGTGTCCCAGTTCCTCCTCAGGATTGCAGTGCCCCCAAATCCCTTCACCCCCAATACTGAGGTGCCCCAATGCCTTCACATCTAATATTGGGTGCCCTAGGACCCCCAGCACCTTTTAATATGGATATCAGGATGCTCATCTCCCCCCCAATATGAGGTTCCCCTTTATCCAACATTCTGGGGTACCCTAGACTCCCCTCACTATTGAGATGCCTCCCATCTGCCTCCCCCCAGTACTGGGGTGCCCCAGGATCTTCTAAGTGCTGGGCTGCCCTCTAATGCCTTCCTCCCATATTGGGGTAGCTCAGACTCCCCCAGTATCGGGGTTCCCCCAGCTCCCTTTAACCCAATAGAAGGGTGAGACCCTCCCATAATGGAGTTCCCCAGGTTCCATCTCCTGATATGGGAGGGAATTGCCCCACTTCCCACTCAGGTTTGGGTTGCTCCCAAATCCCTTCATCCACAATTTTGGGCTACCCTGGGCCACCTCTGTAATAGGATGCCACCAGAAACCTTCATCCCTAATATTAGGAGTCCCCAGAGACCCCAATACTGTTGCCAGACCCCCCCAGTTCTGGTGGTTCCCTCAACTCTTTTCACCCCTGTCCTGGGTTACCGCAGAGCCCTCCAGTTTTGAGGGTGCCCCCCAGTTCCCTTTCCCCTCAGTTGTGGGGTGCCACAGACCCCCCCAGCATTGGTGATCCCCCCCACTCTGTACACCCCTAGTGTTAGGGTGTCCCCAACTTCTGCCAGGCTCCTCCTAATATGGATCTGCCCCCTGCTCCATTTACACTGGATATTGGGGTGTCCCAGAGCCCTCCCCAGTATTGGGGGTGCCCCAGACTCCCTTCAGCCCAGGTATTGTTGGGTCCCAGCTACTTGCACGGCCAATACTGAGGTGCCCCCAACATCTCCCAGACCCCTCCCTGTAGTGCAGGTGCCCACAGCTCCCTTCACCCAAAATACTGGGGTTCCCCAGATCCCCCCAACATTGGGGTGCCCAAAGCACCCCTGGCTGCCAGTATTGGGGTTCCCTGGAATCCCCCAGTATTGGGGATGCTCCCAGCTGCCTTCATTCAGAAGTTGGGGTGCCCTGACCCTTTTGCCAAGTATGTGGGTGCCCCAAATTCCCCCCCGCCACACACATATTGGAGTCGCTCCTAGTTTTTTGAGACCCTACCCAATATTTCTCCCTCAAAACAAACAAACAAACAATATTGGGGTGCCCTAGAGAATTTCACCCATAATATTGGGGTATTCTGGACTCACCACCCCAGGTTTGGGTGCCCCCAGCTCCCTTTTCTCCCCAAATGGGGATGCGTAATTTCCCCGCCCATATTGGGGTGCCCCAACTGACTGCCCTAACCCCCCCAGTGACCTTTCCCTGCACAGGCTGCAGGAGGAGGACCATAAAAAGCTCATGGATTCTGGAGGAATCCCCGAAAAGTTGAAGACCCAAGTGAAAAGCAGCCAAGAGGAGCTGACATCAGCCAGGTAAGGGGCAAGCTGGGGTGGAGGGTGCCAGGCAACCGAGGCTGGGGTTTGGGGTAGAGGAGGGGATATGGGTTGAGTTGGGGTCCTTGGCTCCTGAGGTGTGGCGACATTGGGGTTGCAGGAGAAATTTGGGGTCCCTAAAGTGGGATTTGGGGTCCCCGAGTGGATGAGGGATTTTGGAGTGCAGGAGAAAGGGGGGAAACTGGGTTCCCAAGAGGGCTTGGGGGTCCCTGTCGAGGAAGCAAGAAGGGATCTGTGGGGTTGGGGGGATTTTGCATCTCAGGACAGGGGTCATCTCAGGCCCCTGCGTGTCCTGAGTGGTGCCCTCATTGCCCCAGAGCTGCCAGCGCAGGACAGAGGTGCTCCAGGCGGTGGAGGTGGTGGTGGTGGGTGCACAGGGGGGCACAGCCCCCTGTTGCCTTGTTTCCTGCGGCGGCTGCTGCTGGGCACCCGCCGTGCCGAGTGGCTGGGCGGTCTGCGCTGCCTCCTCGTGCTGCAGGTGCGTCACCTTGGTCGGGGACAGTGCAGGGACGTGGGGGGACACAAGGCATTGGGGGCCACGGGATATTGGGTGGACACCTGGGGCATGAGGGACACATGGGAGATTGGGATCACATGGTCAGGGACACAGAGGGGACTGGGGACATGTGGGATCAGGGAGACAGAGGGCAGGGAGGGAAACCTAGAGATCTGGGGACATGCGTGGCATGAAGAGTGCAGGACATTAGGAACACATCAGGACATTGAGGGGACAAGGGCATAGAAGGCACACAAGCCTTTGGGGACACATGGGGAATTGGAGAAAGATGGGGAACAGGAGGAGACATAGGAGATCTGGGAACATGCAGGGCATTGAGAGACACAAGAGCTAATGGAGAGTACGGAACATAAGAGGACACAAGACACGTGTGGACACATGGAGCATTGTCAGGACAGAGGCCATGATGGCATGTACAGAGCATTGGGGATATGGAGGACATGAGGCACAGAACATATTAGGGATACATAGGAAATGAGGAGAATTTGGGTCATAAGGAACACGAGACACTGGGTGCACAAGGATGATGTGGGGCACATGGGCCATCAGGGGGACAGAACATCAGGGGTTCACAGGATATCTGGGGCCACACAGAGCTTGGGAACACGTTTGCCACCAGGTACATAGCACATTAGGGACACCCAGGGCATGGGCAGACACATGGGGAATCGGGGGACACAGGACATCAGGGGACAGCCAGAGCATGAGGGACATGTGGAGCATTAGGGACACAGGACATTAGGGACACATGGGAGATAGGGGGGACATGGGGCACTGGGGACGCATGGAGTATCAGGGACATGTGGGACATTGGTGGGTCACAGAGAACATCGGGGGACATATGAAGCATTGGGTGGACATATGGTGCATCGAGGAGACATGGCAAGTTAGAGACATGCAGGACATTCAGTGACTTGCCGGGGAAGGAGACACGCCAGGGATGCAGGACGTCACAGCAGGGATCGGGGCAGTGGGTCTGTAACAAGACAGGGACAGCCCGAGTTTCCCCTGTCCCAGCCATGGGCACTATGGTGGTCCGTGGGGTGGTGACACCAGTGTGGGCACAGTGTGGGGACACCCTGGGAGCCACCAGCGCTGGCTTCCCGGTTGTCCCCACCTTCCTGGGTGCCCCCGCGGATGCTGAGCGTGTTGGGGCCCCCACAGGGCTCCCGCCAGGTGCTCCCTGAGCAGCTCAAGCCGCTCTGGGTGTGAGACAGCCCTTCCCGAGAGCATCGTTGTGGTAGAGGCGGCCGAGCGGCAGGGCCAGGTGAGCGTGGGGGCACCCCCAGGTCCTGCTGGGAGCAGGGGGTCATGGGGACCCTGCCGGGCACGTGCTGACCCCACTGCACAACCACCCCTGTCTGTCCCCAGCTTGTTGGGGACCTGCTGCAGGAGCAGAAGAAGCCACTGGTGGCTGCTGTCAAGGTGCAGGCCGAGCTCTCGGACATCCTCACCCGCATCCAGCACCAGTGAGTGTCACCGCTGGGTCCCCAGGATTACTCCAGTCACCCTCAGTAGTTTCCATGTCTCCTCTGTGCCAGGCCTGGGGTGCCCATGTTGCCCATGTCCCCTCCATGTCATCGTTGGGGTGCTCCTGGTCCCCAGGTCCCCCCAGTGCCATGTTTTGGGTGCCCATGGTCCCCATGACCCCATTGGGTGACCCCACCCACCCCAACATGCCCCAACACTCCATGGGATCCCCAGTGGGTCCCCCCAACCTGGTACCCCTCTGCACACAGTGGGAGCCACTTTGGGTGCCCACTCCCAACCCACATGAGAACCGCTGGGTTGCCCCGTGACCCTGCTCTGGGCCCAAAGCGGACCCCGAGCGTCCCCTGCATGTCCTGAGTGGTGC
Organism: Tinamus guttatus; assembly: GCF_059628265.1. Taxonomy (NCBI): domain Eukaryota; kingdom Metazoa; phylum Chordata; class Aves; order Tinamiformes; family Tinamidae; genus Tinamus; species Tinamus guttatus. The sequence goes on from NW_028289324.1 coordinate 217,921, forward strand.
CCTCGTTGCCCCAGAGCTGCCAGCGCAGGACAGAGGTGCTCCAGGTGGTGGAGGTGGTGGTGGTGGGTGCACAGGGGCGCACAGCCCCCTGTTGCCTTGTTTCCTGCGGCGGCTGCTGCTGGGCACCCGCCGTGCCGAGTGGCCGGGCTGTCTGCGCTGCCTCCTCGTGCTGCAGGTGCGTCACCTTGGTCGGGGACAGTGCAGGGACGCGGGGGGACACAAGGCATTGGGGGCCACGGGGTATTGGGTGAACACCTGGGGCATGAGGGACACATGGGAGATTGGGCACAGATGGTATCAGGGACACAGGGGGCATGTGGGATTAGGGATACAGAGGACAGGGGAGGGAAACATAGAGAACCGAGGACATGCGTGGCATGAAGAACGCAAGACATTAGGAACACAACAGGACCTCGAGGGGACAGGGGCATAGAATTCACATAAGACTTTGGGTGTGGGAATATATAGGATAAAAGGTTCATGAAGGGAACCTGTTGAAGATTGCAAAACTAGGACTGAGGAACTGCTGGTGAAGCAGAGGAGATCCAGGATTGGTCACTGGGATGCTGACGCTCCAGGATTGGTGGGTTAAGATGTGTGAAGGTTATATGAATACCCAACCCTGGTTGGGTTTTTATACCAACCCTTCAGCCTTTGGCTGAAGACCATTGGCCCATCAATTACTCTACAGTGCTTATAAGCTACTTTCCAAAGGAACTTCGTAGCATACAACAGTTTTCCTCTGTCTGCATTCGTGACACATCTGAGGATCCTCACCTCCCTCAGCATCACAAACCTCAGCTTCTTCTGACGATGATGATTCTATAAAATGAAATAAAACGGCAGAAAGTGATATTTCACCTGTTTATAACTCCAGAAAGCAGTTTCAAGTGTCTTTTCCCAATGCATAGTACAAGGGAAACACACACAGTAGCTTTTTTCAGGACACAAAGTGACAAGAGGGTAAGAGTACCATGTTGGGTTTATGACTTTTCTTTCAAGGATATGTACATATATCTTTTTATACTTCTCAGTGGAGATCTTTAAATTAAAATCAGTAAGTTTGGATATGGAAATAACAAAACTTAAAGGTTAAGTTTTTGGTAAAACAGTACAATGAAAGAAAAAAAGTCATTATAAACTAAACTACAAGTAGAAACAGATTTATAAAAAGTAGACCTTCTGAAGTGACCCTTTAGCAGCCCATTTGTAATGGGGCATTGACAGAAATGGCAATGAGCAAGTGAAGTGGCAAAGAAATGCAATGTGCACAGGTTACATGCATGCAATAAATGCAGCAAAATGCACTTGCAGAAGAAATTTAAATCAAAGCTGAGTGTGTGTGTGTATATAAATATATTCAAGAAATTGTACCTCATTTATATGCAATAATTTAGCCCTGGCGAGTACCTGTGCACATAACCTACTTTCCAAAGGAGCTTGGTAGCATATGACAGTTTTCCTCTGCCTGAGGCCGTAACGCTTCCGAGGATCCTCACCTTCCTCAGCATCATGAACATCAGCTGCTTCTGACGATGATGATGATTCTGTAACTACAGCAGGAGGATACACTTCAGAGGAGCTCTCATGCACATCTCCCTTCCTGAAAATTCTTGCTGTGCTGCACAAAACCAGGAAAGTTGCCCCACTATTGCTGTAACAAGAGCACTGTTTCCCATGCTGAATAATACTGCCCGTTTACTTGACTTCCCACCTGTCTGTGGCATCTGTTGCCTTTTATTTGTGTTTGGTTGTGAGCATGTTGTGAATGTGTTCCTTTATTTTTCTGAGCATCTGTCCTGAGCTCAGCCCAGCCCAGCCCAGCCCTGACATCCATCCCTCTGGCTTGTAACCCTGATGGCAATAGAGAATTATGCACATATGGAAATTATCCAGTAGTTAGCTCACTTCTGTGAGCAGTAAAGATAACTTAAAGCCAGAATTAACCTATCTCCTGAGTTGCATAAGCTTTTTCAGCAGCTTCATTCTTCTTGGAAGCATACATCAAGTTTCTCTGCTTAAAAGAACCAAGAAAATCAGTCACAAATATGCAGAGCACCTGACATGCATGTACTTTGTGCCTGTATAGAAACTTTATCAAGGCACTGCATATACACAAAAGATCCATTTTTTCTGCTCTACTTGAAAAAAAGGAATTTGGACCTAAGCGGGAAGCTATGAAGGCAACTTTCTAGCCTGCTCACAAAAGGAAGTGTTCAGCATCCCA